>NW_010364208.1:0-58253 GCF_000414095.1 Morus notabilis
CGGAATCTGCCCGGTCTGCCTCCGCGAGCGCCTCGGAAGCCTCTGCCCCGACTGCGCCAACGTCCGGCCTTGCGGATGCTGCGCAACGACGTCGTCTTCGTCTTCCTCCTCTGGTGACGGCGCCGGATCTGTCGGGAGACTGTCGAGCCTCATTGAGAGCGAGCCGGCCTTCCGGCGCTCGAGGTCGGTGGCGATCCCGTTTCTCCGTTCGAGGTCGAGGTTCGTCGGCAGCGATAAGGACGCCGAGATAGGCGATCGGAGCTTGCCGCCGTCGGCAGGTAAAACGTCGGCGCTTTGGTCCGTGTTTAGGTTTCAGAAGAGTAAGCGAAGCGAGAAACGAGAAGGTAACGGCGAAAACGACGCCGATGCTATGAGGCGGACGATGATGATGAGGTCGAGGTCCGTGGCGGTTCCGATGGCGGCGAAGACGGCGGCGTCGGATTCCGTTACCGGAGATGTTAAGCCGGCCTCGAAAGGTCGGAGTTGGTACTTTCCGAGCCCTATTAAGGCTTTCCGGCAATCCAAAATCTCTAGGATTGTTCATGAGCGCTCGCCGTTGTACAGAGGCTAATAATACTTTTGTAGACAAATTATCATCAATATCCATATATTAATTTTCATATGATTAACATACCATAAAAACTGATAATTGTTCTTTTTTTTTTTTCCCTGCCATGGAAATCTATCATACATGTTGAACTTGGATGCAAATGTTGAGTAAAAAACAGTCAATGTAATAATTGGATTTGCAACAATGAATTACTATGGATTTGTTATGCTTGTTAAATTCAGCTTTGATTTGTAAATTAAAACTTTTTCGTTCAAACCGTTTCTATTACAGCATTTTTCATACAAAGTCTAAACAAATTTAAATTTCTGTTAAGTTTTTACTATATTATTTACTCTAATATAAATTCAAATTTAATTTTTTCATTCTATAATTTTCCTTAACATAAATTCACTTATTAATTTCAAATTTTTTTACTCCGACACGAACAATTCATTTGAAAATTACCAACTTTCATTGTACGTGGGAAGACTGGATTTTAGATGGTTGAAAATCCTGCCGTGTTATTAACTGCTTAATAATACCATAAAATTGTGGCAATTATGGTTCACAAGGGCACGTGGACATGTGTGAATATGCTTTGTATTAAAGTAATTATTATAACAAGTACCAACTACCAGCACAAAATGTGAGAAACCAAAAGAATGTAATTGTACTTCTTTCCTTCATTATATAAATGTACTTATGCAGTTTGGTCTGGTTGGGCAATGTAGCTTTGCTCTTTTTTTCTTTTTTCTTTTTTCTTTTTTCTTTTTTCTTTTTTTAAGTAATACTAGGAAAAATTAAATTTATGTATTAATGATAAACTCTTTAGTCTTCAGAAACCTTTTTTTTTTTTTTTTTGGGGCGTCGGCTTATTTTGGTTGGTTTTAATATTTGTGGGAAAATTTGACGTCGCTAACACAACTTTTGATTTTAGTTATTTATAAATTATATCCACTGGTTATGTCACTTTTTGAACTCAATGTCTTAAAACATTTATGGTCAGCAAAATTCTTTAGTTTTTGTTTGTCGTTGATTTCGTTGTAGGGCTTCTTTATGGTCCTAATTCCATCATTGCGCCATAAAAGCTAAATTACTAGCTCAAAAACACATAAAAGTGAGAGCCCTGAAAGCTCAAGCTCTCTTAGCTTTTTGTCTATAACAAATGATTGTAAACTGGCTTGCTTTATCATCTAATAAGGGAAACTGTTTCTTTAAAACTTGTCTTCGCATTTTATATGTGAAGATATTTGTAATTACGAAATAAAATAAAATAAAAAATTCCAAACTTTAGTTAATTATAATTTATAAAAAAAATAAATAAATGGAGATACAAAGAAGCAAGCAAATCTTTTGTTGTGAATGCTGCAGGATCATGGTTGAATTTTTCCTCGCAACTTGCATGTGATGTATAATTATAGCAATAGTTTGAGTCGGTCCATCCAAGGGATGTGGACAATTTATTATCTCTGGAATTATCTGATAACAATTGTTTTATTCCATGTCCTTGAAGGCCGAAAGAAGTTCCAAGGTAATGATGAGCGCTGATTACATAAATAATTTAATTTCCCCTACATGGTGGGCTTCGAATTATAATACAAAGATTTGACTATAATTAATACATTCCATTATTTTATAATCATAGATCAGTTGTGAGAGCAACAATATTTTGAATGCATGTTGGTCAAATATGTAACATTTGATTTAATTTCAATATTAAAAGCTTTTTAAATCACACGCCTATGCTGATTTTTCCGCTTGCCCAAATGGTCAGCCGTTCTACTGTAACAACGGGCAATGTATCTTGCTCACTACTCAAACATCTTTTCAACATTAATGAAAGCGAGATTTGATTTTATGTTTCTCGGACTACGTCACCAATATTATTAGCTATAAATATTTTATTGACCCAATAACTTTTGTGATTTCTGTTGGAAGAATATATTTATAATTAAATTCTTTCAATGATCCATTGTTGCAAACAACTAGCTAGCATAAATTGATATGTTTTAGCCAACAATTCCGCTTGATTGTATTTATTTTCGGTTGAATTACACTGTTACCTTCTGAAATTATCATATAATCGTAATTTGTTTCCTGAAAATTTAATTTGAATAATTTATCCCTTATATTTATCGATATGTAACAAACCACTCCAATTGATAGCGATGTTAGTTTTTTAATCAAAATGATATGAAATTTCCATATATAAGTCATTGATTAAGAGTATGAAATATCCTTTGTTTTAATAAATTTTAACCTATATTTATATTTAAAACAAAGTTGATTCAAAATTTTTATTTTGTTAAAACTTAATCAAAGATCCAGCCACCGATACATTTGGGTTCTTATATAAAAAAGTGGCCATTCATATCGTCAATTAACGACTCATGTGTAAGTTTAATATGTCAATTCTCGTCAATAAGTTTAACACGGTTATTAATTGGGAGCTATTTGCTACAAATTTGTAAATGTAAGGTGAAAATTGCTAAAAATCAAAAGTTCAAGAAATCAAATTACAAATGACCAATAAATTCAGCGGGCAATAACGAAAAAAAAAAAAAGATATTTCATCCATAAGAATTAGGTATCATACTAAAATAAGATAAACCTATAAGTAGTCTGTCTTAACTCAGGAATAAACAAATTTAAGCTTTACTAATAAGCTTTGATCACGTGCCGACACACCAAATACATATGGACTGAGAATCCTGTAGTAGATATGGAACATTAGCACATGGATACTTTGACTAATAACAATGTACCTATAGCTCATATTCACTCTGACAGATAATTTATATTGTAACTAATAATATATAATAAAGCATGCTCTAACTAACCACAACTATAACTGCCTGGCTTCTAATTTGGCTTTTTGGACAGTACAGATACAGACTAGTGGCCATAATGTTCGGTTTCATAAGAAATTCTTTTTCAAAAAAAAAAAAAAAAGGAAAAAGGAAAAAGAAATTATGTCCAAAACATGCATTAATAGAATATTATTAATCTTTACTAACTAATGTTAGCTATTATTAATTGTATTGCTATTCATTCATCTTAACTAATGAAATGTACATTAATTCTGGTTGTAGGCTTTGATCAAATGGTAAAATCCACGTCTCTTTTTTATTATTAAGGATTCCAAACCCCGTTATATTCCCCTTAAAAGAAAAAGAGTTACTTTTAAATTTAACTTTTGAGAAATAAAAGCTGTCTAATTTTGCCTCTTACAATTCAAAATAACACAAAACCGGCTCCCAAATTTTTTATAAGTTAAAACTTTGGTATTTCTATTAATGAAGCAACAATTTTTTTTAATAGTTTTAACCACATTTGCGTCACGTGACTAGTTGGTAAAAGAAAATATAGGAGAGCGATGGTAATATGGGAATTGCAAACAAAAAGAAGTCGACACTTATTCTATATTAAGAAAAAAAAATCAGCGATCTAACATTGTTAAAAAAAAAAAAAATCAGTTTCATTGATAAAAGTCCAGACATTACAACTTATGAAAAGTTGAGAGGCTAATTTTGTATCATTTTGAGTTGTAAAGGGCAAAGTAAGACAACTTCTTTTTTTCAGGGGTTAAATTTAAAATTAATCCAAAGAAAAAACAAGTTAATTATATTGGTTTAGCATGATTGCAAGTGGTCTTTTGTTAGTTGTTACAACATCATCATCGTCATCATTATTGATTAATTTATCATTATTGTTATTATTTTGCTACTGATGATTATTATTATTTTGCAATAAGAACAAAAACTTAAGATTTTCCTCTGCTAAATTTTCTTTCGTGTTCAACGGAACAATTCCGATACTAACTCCTATAATTGAATTTAACTTTTTTGAAGAAAGCTGACTAATAAAAGGTAAAACATAGAAAGATGCATAGTAAAAAAAAAAATTTGAGAAATTCTTATTAAAGCTTTTTAATTTAAAAAAAAAAAACACTTTGTCTAATACTGTTTGCCATTATTTTTTAAAGAAAAACAATGGGGACGCCCCCTATTGCAATTAAATTTTTTCGCTATAATCAAATATTTCCTCTTTAGATTCCAACTGAAATGTAGAATTTTCGAATCCCTTTATTTAGGACAATTTTTTTTAAAGCCTTTTCCTTTATATACGTGGTGCATGGATTTATATAGCCCTTGGACAATGCAAAAAATTTACACTGAACCGTTGTTGTTGTTGTTGTTGTTGTTATCATTATTATCATTTTCAATTTTCATCATGTGACAATTGACAGTTTTTTTCCCCTTATAAGTTATATAGTGGTTTTGTTTCCACTATCCATTGACATTCAATCCATGTCGTTTTTTTAAAAAAAAAATTAATTGATATAATTTCTTTTTATTATTTAGTAACTTAGATTTAAGTTGCACATACTTCTCAAAAATATAATATTGTCTGTAAATTCTCCTGAAAATAAAAAAAGAACTATAAACAACTTGTTAGACTGAAGAACAAGATCGTGTCTTTCATCCGCGCTTCACGCAGGTATATAAGGCGGCTGTGTGACTCGACTGACAAACTACTAAAAATAGTGTTATGCTGACCAGAAAAGTAGCTTCAAAATCTTGGTTTTAATGGGCAAATGATGCTAAAGGAATTAAATTATCACCTGTGACTATAGAGATGCTTTTGGGAAATTCAATGGGAACTGAATCTTTGCGTCTCAATCAGGATTTGATGGATAAAGACTGTACTGATAATGTTAATTACTATTCAAAGAAAATAAAGTTGAAACCAAAAAAGAGAATAGAAAGAGAGAGAGAAAGTAGCTTTGAAGAAATGGAACCTTTTGGATTGGATATATATTAATAAGAATTGTTGTTTTTAATCATTGAGTTAACTTTTTTAAGAGTTAAATTTGTGCATACTTGCATTAAAGATTTTCAGCGCCCAACATATAATTGCTTTTATTTTTAATCAAATTGTTGAAAAATTAATCTAAACATTAAAACACAGTTACTACTAATAGAGTAAAAATGCATGTCCTATTGCCCCAGAGAAAAAAGGCAAATTCTTATCAAACCAACTACAGATGTAACTTCAAGTCCCGAACAAGGCACATTACTCAGATTCAGCTTTTGCAAAAGGGTCCACATAAGCTAATCTTTTTTTATCTTTCCGAGTAGTGGTTCCTGTGTGATGGCTTTCAAATCTATGTAATCATCCATCTTTTTCAATGGTACTAGCATGCCCATGAGTTTGATTGTCATTTCTTTCTCAAAAATTGACATAGCTACATGGAACCATTCGTACTCATTTGCAACTAGTGGACCATACAATTTCAAACTGATTATCAAGAGATCATTAATCAAATGTCTGGCCCAAATCTTGTTGTGCCTTATTATCATTTCTTTAAGGTGGGTACTTGATTTTTATTTTAGTTGTCCTAATCAACGTTGCCTTATTAACCTATCCATATTTGAATTTGGTCTTTAACTCCAACAAGGTAAATTTTTTCAGGAATAAAAGTTTTTCAAACTTTTTTTTTTTTTTTTTTTGACAAGAAAATTTTCTTCGAACTATTGAGACGCAAACAACTGCCCAACAGCTATATATAAAGCGTTTAATTTTTAGAAGTGAATTACTTTCACCTTATATTTGCATGTATATATTTATACACATGTGTATATATATATTTACGGTAAAATATAATTCAAATCAAAGAGATACAAGCACTAGTGTTGACTCGAATGATCTTATAATACAAAAAAATTAACTCTGATCACTTATCGGTGCCATCAGTAAGTTCTAATGAAACGCTCAAGGAGATGAGACGTGCATCCAGCTCTAACGATAAAAAAAATGAAAAGGCACACTAATAATCGAGTATACAAACAACTCTTTAAATAACTCTTATACTGAAAATCTCCAATCTGTTGAGATTAAGAGCCTGTGAGCCAAAGGTCACCCATAACACCGAAGAATAAACTCAAATCAGAAGGTGGGCAGACCACCTCTGTTATTATAAATTTAAAACAAAAATAACACATAAAAACTCAAATCCTAAGAGGCATAAAGCACGTCGCCCTTATTTGACACAACCATCTACGACAAAAAGAGATGAAACCCTAGCCACATAAGAAGAATAATTGGTCACAAGGTCACCCACGTAACCAAAGGGATAAGAGAACATAGATCGGACGAAGCCAAAAACCACTTTGATGAAGTGCCACCACACCAGCAGCCCCTGCGAATCCACATCCAACCCTAAGCCTCCAACTATGAACGAATTTCGTCACCAAATATGCCATAACGAAGTCCAAAAGTTAGTCACCAGCGAACAAATGCCCCTAAACGAGACAATTGAAGAACTGGCGCCCTGAATAATGGCCTCACCAAAATTCAAAACCCGCAGCCCCGCCAAAAAAAAAAGGCACCACCAGAGCCTTCACTGCGATGCCTTGACCTCAAACTCTAGGGTTGGGAGTCCGAAGACCAGGCAAGGGTTGCCGAACCCCAGCCCTGAGAAAGCCGCCCAAAAAAACTCTAGTAGAATTCACTCGAGAGAGAGAGAGGAAGAGAGAGACGTCAAAAGCAATAAGGGTTTTGAATATGAAGATTTTGATCAAAACCACATAGGATGGGTATTAGGTTTTTAGTTTTATATACATATAGAGAGAAGGGGAGGGGGAGGGGACATTATATATAATTTTGGCCATTAATTACTTAAAAATAATATTTATACTCTCTAAATTAGTTCTTGAATAGATCTTTCCCAAATTAATCTTTTGTTAGTTTTTATTTTAGGGAGAAGATCATTTTGGTACCCTCTCATAGTGAAACATCTCGTTGGTACTTTGCATTTTTAATAATATTAAAACAATACATTAACCTTTTAAATAAATATTTTTTAGTACCTTGAGATCGATTTTTGGGACATACAATAATCAAACTGCCTTTTCAGTTAAACAGAAACTAATAACTTTCAAAATATGTTCTAAAAACATTATGAATTATTTTTATTGTTTCATTATTAAATGTTTTAAAGTATTTCATAATTTTTTTAAATACATGTTTTCTTTAAAAAATAAATAAATTCAACGTGCGCTTGACCATTCACTAAATCCTACTTAATTTGATATTCTGTGCATGAGTGGTGGTACACCACACTTTTTTTCTTAAGGTGTGTTTATTTGCACAATTCAAATTATGATTTGGGTTGTGTATGTGACAGAAAAATACTATAACAAAAAAATTGAATTTGTATTTATGTGAGAGAAAATACTATAGCAAGATGACTTATGAAATGAACAAGGCCTTAGATAAAAATAGTGCATATACAACTTTTAAAAAATTGTTAAGGGTAAAAATACACGACTCACACATCGTTTATTATAAACATAATCACGTGCATATAAAGGTATTCAATCACTCCATTTAACAGATTGACCTTTTAAAATTGAAACTCAATCTCTTATAAAATCTAATTCTTCTCTCTTAATTTTTTTTTTCTCGTCTCACCTTAAATCTCTTAAAAAGAAAAAATACACATATACATGACTTTTGTTGGGGCTCTTTTGGAGAGGGCCTGTCGACGTGGAAGGTGCGAAACTCGTGGCCTCGTTTGGTTCGCTACGACTGTGCACTCACCGACTGACGTGGTCGGAGAGCTGCTGAGGGTCCCTCCTGGCATCGACGGTGGCCGGGATGCTGAGGTTGGCCCCGGCTGAGGTAGGCTAAACCCGGATGTCCCCGAGGAAGACAGTATCCGAGGGCGACACCCGTTATGGCTTCAGCTCCGTGAGGTTGAGGAATTTTCGATGGGGATCTCCCAGTGAGCGTATAGTGTGGGAGAGGAACGTGACCAGTTTATGGAGGATGTTTCGAAGTAGGTAACGGAGTTATATTTCTCTGTTTGTGAATAAAACGATCCCGACGGACGTAGTGTGTGAAGGGAGTGAAACATTCAATCTCGAGGTGTTGGGCTGTGGTTAAGGGCTTTTGGTGTTTCAGGAGCTTTTGTTACCACTTCCAATGGGGAGAACGCCTAGAAACTTGTTCTAGAGGGACTTCGCCGGAAGTTATGGAGAATATGATTCTCCGTCAGTCGCTCTGATAGAAACCAGAAAATCAGAGGAGTTAGAACAGAATACTTTGATCTGCCCTTCTCCTTCTTTTCCCGTGTATCTTCCTTTTGAGAGGTTTGGGCCACGGTATTTATAGGCCAGGATCGTGGTAAAGAAAAAGGAAGGAAGTTTTCCCGCCAGCCGTCTGGGATTTTGGCTGAAATCCCCCTGTGCTCCCACCCCCCCCCCCCCCCCCCAGAGGTCCCTGTCGGTAAGACATTTTCAGTGGGATCCAGGGGTAGCTTTTGATGATCCCAAAGGAATGTTTACCCCAGAAGGGAATGTAATAGGTTGCTGGGCAGCCAGACGTGGCTTCGTGGCCATTTGGGCGAGGTCAGGGAGTGGCAGCCAGACGTGGCTTTATGGCCAGTTTCTGGGCGAGGTCAGGGGTGGCAGCCAGTCGTGGCTTCGTGGTCGTTTTGGGCGAGGTCAGGGAATGGCAGCCAGACGTGGCTTCGTGGCCATTTGGGCAAGGTCAGGGGGTGGCAGCCAGACGTGGCTTCGTGGCCATTTGGGCAAGGTCAGGGGGTGGCAGCCAGACGTGGCTTCGTGGCCATTTAGGCGAGGTCAGGGAGTGGTAGCTAGGCGTGGCTTTGTGGCCGTTTTGGGCAAGGTTAGGGAGTGGCAGCGGGGTGAATAGAGATTTTTTCCCTCCCACTCGCATGTGTTCTGGTATTTTATGGTTTTTGAGGAATGGACTGCCTTGACCCCCTGGGAAGGTAGAAGGGATTGAACGAAAATAAGGAAAAGAAATACGTGGAGAAATGTTGTCTTGTGTCTCAGTGAGAGGTAATTGACTAATAGGTTTTATTCTATCTAATTTCCTCCATAACCCACATTATCCTAATCCCTCATAGACCCAGGACCACCCTAAGTGGGCCAAGGATCTAATTGGGCTGGATAAAATGGGTCCGGTCACATTCCTTGACCTGCCAAACCACGGCCCACATAGAAATCCCTGAACGTGGCTTGAGTCCACGTATCATACCTGGAGTTACATTTATTCGATTTGGGCCGGGCCGATATCTTGTAAAATTTTGAGTATCAACAACTTTTCTTCCCTGCAAACATGAAATGGAAGCTAATAAGCAACGAGACGTTTGTTTTCTATATTCATCAATGATTTTAAATCATGATTCATAATTCATAATTTTTTACAGTATTTTCTCTTATAAAAAATACACGTAAAATAAAAATAATTCTGAATATATAAATCAAACGTCCTCGTATATTATCGTCCCATGCACATGACCATTAATCGAAACCAATCATCAGTCCACGTGTGTGGTATACCGTATACAGAAGCAAAAGCCTTTTTTGGTTCCTCCTAAAAAACTCCAAAGAGAAGGACAACAACTCATGTGCCCTGTGGACATCTCGCCTTCTTCGACCACATTTTTTTTTTTTTTTTAAGTTTTATTTTTTGAAACTCGTTTATTGGACATGCCATTCCGTGCCTTAATGATCGGACAGACATGCGAACACGGACGAAGTAACTTTTCTATCACAAAAAACTGTAAAAATTTTGAAAAATATATTCCTTGCACATTGTGCCATTTACACGGAAAACAATGAGATGGAGCATTATAATAGTACTGCAAGTGTAAAGAGTTTAATCGAGGGAAAAAAACGACAACTTCGGGGTTTTTTTTTTTTTTTTGAGTAAAATTTGAAAAAAATTTGTAATCAAGTTAAAACTTTATTTAAGTTTATATTTATTTGTAAAATTTGAGTTTAAATTCGAGTTTTAATTTAAATTTGGGATTAAAATTTGAGTTCAAATTTCTCCTTCAACTCAAGTTCTTAAACTCAAAATCAAGTTAATTAAAAATATTTTTTATATTCTGAAAAACGTCATAGCATTTTTATTTTAATTCCGATTGAGATGATTCATAACGAAGAGACGAATAAAATCCCATTCATATACCATATTAAAATTTTTCATCACCATTGAATTTTTATTAAAATACTATCTAAATACAAATTCAAGTTTTAACTTACTTAAACACAAACTCAAATAGATTCTCAATTCAAATCATAACTCAAATGTGCACATCTAAACACAAACTCAAGTAACAACTTCAACTCAAATTAAAACTCAAATTTAACTCAAAATATACGCTCAAATCACCATAACTCAAAAATATAACCAAAGAAGCCCTTCCTGAACAATAATAGACCAACATTTTTGTGGAGAAATTATTATATTGGAAATTTTTTTTTTCTATTATTATGAAAGTATTTGGAAGTTCTAGACATTAAAAAAAAAACTCTTCTTAGTAACTTGAGGTCGTTTTTTGAAACTTGGAATATCTTATTTGCTTTTTCCCGCCAATTTTAATGATCTAAGTCTAGAAGAGGCACTCTTTTAATGTCTTTTCTAATTAAAAAATAAAATAAAATAAAATAAAAACTCATTTCTCCGTTTATCCTTGTCAAACTTTCTAATTGTAATATTTATATATATTGCGATTTCTTAAAAAGTTCTAATTATATCTAAAATTTTTGACTTTTAAGTATCACAAATTTCATTCTCAAAATTTCAAAAAAATAAATAAATAACTCAATGACATTACAATGAATATAAAAATAGTTGAAAGGGATAGTTATACTATTATTCTAGTCCAAAATTTAGTTTGATTCATGCACTCCTAAAAAAATTCATGGCTCTACCATTGTTTTCAATTAATTGATCTAAGGGCCTGTTTAGTTCGCTGATTCGAGTTTTTAATTCGAGTTGAGATGTGATTTTATGTGAGAGCTTTTTACTGTAGCAAAAAAGTTAGATGTGATTGTTTGTGAGAGCTTTTTACTGTAACAAAACTCAAATTCTAAACTCGAATCAGCGAAATGAACGGGGAATAAATTTATTTACATTACCGAACCTCTAACATTTAGTATTAGACGTCTAACTATCATGAGATTTTTTAGTGTATAATATTGCCGCCTCTATCGTGCTATCACTCTTTTCATATAATATATAAATACCCGCAAGTGGTATTACGATGTCTCTCGAGTGTCAATAGAAGTCCGATTGTTCTCTCAAAGTCACTCCAAGAAAAAGGGGTTTTTGCGACGACTTTTTTTCGTCGCAAAAACTCGCATGTCGTCGCAACTAACGGTTTTTGCGACGATATGTTGTCGCAGATTTGTCGTCACAAAACTTTTTTTTGCGACGACAAAGTGTCGTCGCAACTGTATTTGTGACGACATGCTGTTTTTGCGACGACAGGCGTCGCTAATACGCCGTTGCAAAATTCGCGTGATATGATCATTTTTTTGCGACGACATTTCAAATTGTCGTCACAAATAATCTTATTTTTTTGCGACGACAAGTCTAAAAAAGTCGTCGCAAAAATCCAAAATTAATTTTTTTTATAATTTTTAAAAAATGACAATTAATTAATTTTTAATAATTTTAATTAAACATTATTATGTTACATACTGAATATAATTTATTAAGATACATTAAAAGTGAAATATAAATTAATATTAAAAACAGTACATCTAAATAAATTTATAAAATATATTATGAATACTACATGAAGTGCATATATAATGTTCAAAAAAATATAAAAGTCTAAGTAAAGTGAAAAATAAAATAGTACATATAACGAAACTAATCGTCTAAGTTTGCAGCATCGCCAACAGCTGAAACCATCAGCGGTCAACCCCAAGCGAACATTTTTCGGCTCACGTGAAAACTCATAATACTTTTCATCTACCTCCTTCCATTCATTATCATCGACTGGATGACAAATTAAATCCTCATCATTTGAACGCCCACGCTGGTGCCACGTCATATCTTTAGCTGTGTGACGAGAACCGTATAGACGCTTCAACTGATCTGTTAACGGGAAATAACGTAGTACTTTCCACGACACTTGTTTAGTACCCTTTGTCTTTTTTTTCTTCCAACGGGATGTTTTACATACGGAACACGTTTGTAGATCAGCGTTCTCCTTCCAAAAGAAAGCACAATCGTACTTGTAGACGTGAATTATTTCGTAAGCCAGTCCAAGTTTACTCATGAGCTTCTTCGACTCATAATGAGAAGAAGGTAACTTCACATCCGGGAATACATCTTTCAATAGATTTAACAGAGCATCCATACACTCATTAGGCCACTTGTATAACACTTTTAAATGCATCAATTTCACTAAGAAATTTAAAGATGAATACTTAGTGCAGCCTGGATACAATCACACCTGGAGCTCATAAAGAAGATCCTTAAATTCAGCGTACTGTGCATCTTCTAGATCCACATACGTCTCATCCAATATTTCATGGTCATCATTAATCCCAGCAACGTCTTCTAAGATTGCAAACATCTCGTCTACTGGTTGATTAACTATTGGGTCGACACCTGAAATTGCTTCTACTTCACCATGGTGAATCCATGTACTATACGATGGATCAAAATCAAATTGATGTATATGCGCTCTCACAGTTTCTACTAGATGCATTTCATGGTTTCTATGTTTCACACAAGGACAGTTGATATGGCCAATTGAAGTTGCACAATTTTTGGCGACCTCAATAAAAGCAGATAACCCATTTCAATATTCATCTGACAATCGGTTCCTCAAATAAATCCAACTTTTGTCAATCGGCATTTCAACTATAAATAACAACAGACATAACAATTTAATAATGTGTTTAATTAATTTTAATTTTACTCTTTATTAACACAATTAAATTTTATTAATTAAAGTTTGTTAATGAACTTATTAAAATTCTCGTTTTCTAACTAAATTTCGGCAGCATAATGACTTATTTTTCATATGATCCAGAAATCAAAACCTGCAGAAAAACAACTTTAAAATATTTCAGCACACCATAGCTGCAAGATGTGCCACCCTGAACAAAAATCATAAACATATACTAAATTTCAACAATATAAGAAAATCATAATTCAAATATTGTCATCATAATTCCGAATTCATACAATCAAAAACTACAACAATTTTAAACTAAATAAATATAAAAACTTACAAAGTTCAAACCCACTAAACGGGGGCTGAAAATAGCAGGATTACGTCGGAGGAACCGTGCAAATAGCGACGAAGGCGAAAAATCAAATGCCTACATCGAATTAAAACATCAAACATAATTTTCAAACACCAAAATTGACATTTTATTAACATCTAGAGTAACATATAGACACAATTCTTGATTAATTAATGTAAGTTTAAATTTTCACATTCTCGGAACCATAAAAAATGATTAAACTCGAACAAAATTTCCAACCAAAATCTCTAATATTCAACTCCTAGAGCATGCAAAGTCTCGTAACTCAATCCAAACACATACTCAATCCTAACTCAATCTGTTTTCTTCTTCCATTTTCTTGGCAACCAAACAAAAATTACAAAAAGAAAAAAAAGGAGACAACCCACCTCTTTGCAATCCTGGCGGGGGCGGGGCGGCAACGGGGAGCAGCGGCGGTGGCAGGAGAGGGGAAGAAGAGAGAGAGAGAGAGAGAGAAGGGAAGAGAGAGAAAGAAGGGAAGAGAGACAAGGGGAGAGAGAGAAGGGAAGAGAGAGAAGGGGAGGGCCGGCGGCGACGGGAAGAGGAGGCACAGAGAGAGAGATTTTGCAGGAGAGAGAGAGAGAGAGTGTTAGGGAAAAATGAAGAAGAAGAAGATAGGGTATATTACGTCAGTTTATTTGTGACGACATTCGTCGCAAATAAATTTAAAATGTCGTCGCAAATAATAAACAGCTGTTAATTATTTGTGACGACATTATCTCATCGTAAATAATTTTTAAGTCGTCGTAAATAATTATTTTTCCCGCGTCTACTTTTTCGTGAAATCTTAAAAAGATTATTTGCGACGACCAAGTGACAATGTCGTTGCAAATAACCTAAAACTATTTGCGATGACATTTGTCGTCGCAAATAATAAGATATTTGTGACGACTTAACGTCGCAAAAAATGGATTACCTTGGCGCCAAAAATTCGCGCCATTGAAATTTGCGTTCCAAAATTATTTGTGACGACATTTAAGTTGTTAGTGATGACATAATTATTTTATTTAATAGGGAGTAATTGCGACGACATGTCATCGTAAATATGGTATTATTTACGACGACAAATGTCGTCGTAAAAAAAGTCGTCGCAAATGGCCTTTATTGTTGTAGTGAGTAAAAAAGAAAATATTAATTATTTAAATTAGAAGTTTAGGGACTTAATTAGACATAAAATTTTATTAGGCTCAAGGGTTATTCGTAATTCACCCACAAAAAATAAGCAAGCTAATTGTCCTTATTTACTAAGGATTCAATGATAAAAAAAACTTGATTAGCTGCTCGCTCTATCATGATTAGCTTAGGTCCTTTTATCTTATTGGAAGCATTGAGACATTATCTCATAATTAAAAATTAATCAACTTTTGTTTGCCAATTATTATATTGTACTATTGACTTCCAATTGTGCATTCTATCTCTATGATTCCAATCTCGAATGAATTTTGTTGTCATAAAGTCGCAATTAGCATATCCGTGTATTATGAAAATATGATTATTTCCGATACTTATAACCGGAGCGCATTATCTTTCCCTCTAAAACTCCAAATCTCCAATTATTACTCCTAAATTATTAAAGCAACCAAAATCCCATAATGGGACGGGACGGTATTATCAAATCAGTTGGAACAACGATAATATATATCAATAAAGTAGACATCAAATCAAAAGAAAAGATATTTTTCATCTTCATTTAAAAGCCTTTTTTTTTCCCACCCCTTTTCGTAGCTATTTTGTAATTTCTTTTGGGAGGAGTTAGGGTACATCCCTTGCATGCATCATGCAGTTCAATTTTAACTATTAGATGACGAAACTAAACTACATAAGACGTTAAAATTTTTTCAGTAACAATTTTGTATAGTTGAATGATATATCAATATTTTATGGTTGATTTTTAAGCTGCACGAAAATTTGGGAAATACCATAAATTTATGATTTCTTTTTCAATTTTCATAAAGGAGCTTGACCCGCCATCCACGGGACTTGGTCAAATCCCCATGCAGACACGAGGAGACATATTGATAAAGACCTCCAAACATTCCACTGCATAATTAAGTTTTCTTTTCTGAAAAAAGAAAAGAAAATCACAAACGAAATCCATGCATCTGCTCTACCGTGGCGAGGGACTTATTGGTAAGTTAAAAATCATTTTCCGGCAAAACTGTGTCTTATTATATATATAAATCTAGACAAGACAATAGAATGTGTATATACAATGTATCGTAAAACTTATTGCACGTTCTTTTTTTTTTTTACGAGGGCCATGCACGGGCATGCACGGTGTTGCTTTGGACCGACAAAAGCTCTAATTGATTATATTCAGTTTCGGAAAAATAGAAGTGACCATGGAAAGCACATTATAAATACGATCAAGTACCAGCTGTATGTTCCAACCGTACATTTACAAGAGATTTTGATGACATATTTAGTTCCCTTTAAAACACGTCTAAATGCTAAGTAATAACTTGCATTGATTCAATGATTTTTAGGTTATATATATATGCTTCTACTCTTGATGTAGCCATATACTTTTTTCTGAGAATTAAAAACCGTTATCATAATACAATAACAATTTCTATAGTTGGAGGAAATTACTCCAACTAAATGAGCTCATTATCTCTATTAAGAGCCAAATACATGCAAACATTATATGCACTTATCACTTTGAAAAAAGCCCTCGAAATAAGCTCGCGTTTGGAAGTCTATTCCAAAAAGTGCCACCTTTTTTTTTTTTTTTTTTTCTTTTTCTATAATAAGATTTTGGTACATGACGTTGGACTATTGATGAACCCTTTAAGCCACTTTTCCAATCATATTAATGGGTGAAACAATATTCTAATGAAAACTTTGCCCCTCGACTAGCGTGTTCGAAACTTCTTATTCGGCAAACTTCCTTTGACACAAAAATAAAAGTAAGATAAAATAAAAAGTAGGATCAGTGCGCTTCTTTGTGAATTTCGACTAAAAGAATATATATATACATGGAATTTTTAGGATAGTAATTTATGGGCGGTTCTATAAATAATTACTGCTTTTGTCATGAAAAAAACAAGCATCTCTACGAATTGATTCGCATTTCTTATTTCAATGTTGTTTTTATCTCCTATCGATGTTACGGATCTTCGTCTACGGCACGCTCAAGCGCGGCTTCAGCAACCACGCGCTAATGCGGAACCCAATCTCCCACAACGACGCCGCTTTCATCGGTACATATCGCACCCTTCACGCCTACCCTCCCGTCCGCGACGGGGTTCCGTACCTGATCAACCTCCCCGGGCGAGGCCACCGGATTCGCGGTGAGCTCTACACCGTCACGGGCGCAGGCCTGGAGCCCCTCGACGACCTCGAGGGCGTCGCCGTCGCCCACTACGACCGCTACCGATTCGAGTAGTCGGAGTGCGCGACGGCGTCGTTTTGGGGAGGCACTGTGGGAGAGGAAAGGCAGGAAGGGACTGAGTGAGTATTCGGAGAGAGAGGTGGGGAGGTTCCTGAAAAGACCTAATAAGCCTCACGACACGAACGAAGGTAGGGGTCTTCTTGAGTATTCGCCTTTTTGTGGCTTCTTCTCCGTCGGATGGGAATTGAATTTATCTCCGTTCTTGATTCTAGCATGATTATTAATTTTTTTTTAACTATCATAAATTGTATCTGTTTCTCCAGATATCTGTTTAATCATAATTCATAAGTTGATTGATTTCCCACTATACTCTACGTGTTAATTGATCAGCTAGCGCATGTACACTCTTGTATTCAATAAAAGATCTCATGACCATGTAATCCTATTTGTGCTCTTTAGCCTAAGGTTTCGTTTATTTTACCGATTCGAATTTAGAATTCAAGTTTTGCTACAGTAAAAAGCTCTTAAAAACAATCACATTTAACTTTTTTGTTGCAGTAAAAAACTCTCACATAAAGTCACATATCAATTCGAATTAAAAACTCAAATCAGTGAACTAAATGGGCTATAAATCTCCACGGCCTCTTACAAACGATCAGTTAATACCACACACACATTTAATATTTTTCTTGAAAAAGAGGGTACACACACTTATTATTTATGTCTATATATGATACATCCAAACTATAGTAAATAGTACAAAAATTTCATAATAAAGGTTTTTTTTTTTGTCTAATCACAAAAGGAGCTAAGGTGGTGCACGTCACACCCCCATCCTTTTTGGGTATAGCAGCAATCTCGGAGATTACTGAGGAATAGAAAGTACCTAAATCATACGCCATCCGTCCATCCAACCAAGGTTCTCCCACCTTGCCATGAGACCTACTTAATTTTCCTATATTGAGCAGGATACACTAGAGGATGTGGAGTATCGAAACCTAAAAAGATAGAAAGAGGAGTCTTAACAAAAGCATCTTCACCACAACACCACAACCCTAGTGGTAATGTGATCATGTAGTTAGTACCAGTAGTATAACTTCCAACGTATTTGGAGAAATCTGAGCTTTAGTAGCTTCGTTCGGCCCTTTGATCTTGGAGATCATGACACAACTCTACCCTTCACCAAACTTGCAGAATGTCTCAACGTCCCCAATGCTTTTCTGGTCCCATATGAGGTCTAGTATTGAAAACATTGTATGCGTTTGGGCTCGAGTTTAGAGCAATCCCATGCATTCAACCTCTCTTTTTAGTCATTTAGCAATTGTAATTTTAGGGCGTTTCACAGTTAACTAAACACTCGAAAGCTTATCCAAAAACAAAAAAAAAACCCGAAAGCTTGATATAATATAATTTAAGGAAATTACATGGTATCCCACTGATATCCAAGAGTTTTTTACATTTATGCCACTAAACATAATGGTATGTTTTGGTAGGAGGGAAAGTTGGAGGGAGGAAAAGGAATGGAGAGAGAGAGAGGCGGAAGGAGAGCCAAAATTTCTTGTTTGGTTGGAGGGAGAGGGGGAGGGAGAGGAGAGGTGGAGGGAGACTCTCCATCCGGGCTCACTATTTTGCATTCCTCCTCTAATAGAAGGATGCATACAATATTCTCATTAAAGATTAAAAAAGACTATTTTATCCTTAAAAAGTTTAGTACGAACTTAGTTAAAAAGACAAAAAAGTAATTAAACAAATATTCATCATCCATCCTTTTAACTTTTCATCATCTACCAAACAACACAAAGGATTACCATAAGCATCTTCATCCCTCATTTATTCTCCATCCCTCTAACTCTCTCCATCTCTCAGAGTCTAAATCTCAATTATTAGCATAGATCTTAATTAGTTTATATTATTGGGTGACATAAACATAAAAATCTCATCATTTCAACTGCATTTATAGAGTTTCTCCCTAATATTAATTTTTAAAGTGGTTTTATTCACACGCTCCTTTTTACATTCCATACCCTTTTTAAATTAAAATTTATTATCACAAAACTACACTCTTTTATATCAAAATTGTCTTCGCTCTGAAGCCAAATTTAGAGGGCCACCAGAGGAAGGTATGATTCACTCATTTGAGCAACTTTGACTCTTTGAAGCATGAGAGTTTTGTCCTGTAGCAGATAGGAAGGCTTTAGAGCTTGGGCTATGGTTTTTTGGGGCGGGGGCTGCCAAAGGTAAGAGGGAGAGTTATTGGGCTTATTTTTCCATCATCCATTTATTTATGGGAAATTGCAGTGCATAGGCCAACATTTAAAACTTGTGGAAGTAAATAACTTATTTACTGAGTATTAGAAATAAATAGGCCATTTGCAGTTTTAAACCTTTTATCTTCCAATTTTATCCTTTTTATAGGATTTGTTGTTTTTTTTTCTTTTCTTTCTGGAGCCCTCTCTCTACTGACTTCTCTCTCTTTTCTTCTCTCGTCACCAAACAGCTCCCTCTCTTTCTCTCTCTCTTCTGATCTCCCTACTTCTCTCCCACACTCCCTGACTTCTCTCTGTCCCTCCCTAACTTCTCTATCTCTCCTATGGTAAAATCTAAGCTCAGACCTCACCGTCAAGACTCACGACGGTGTAGTCGAGACAATGCGAACCCTTTCCATGATGACGAATTTCATTGATCTGTAGCCAGATCTTTTTGCCTTTAGATCTCTGCCTTCAGTGTTAGTCGGCATCTCATGTACTGTGGTGGCCATGAAGAGAACATAGTGTTTCTAGAATAATTTGAATATATGTATTTTAAGCAATCTGTGCTTAAAAATAATAATAAATTGTTAATCAGAATGTAAATTTGTGTCATTTGGTTTGAATCTCTTAAGGTTATTATTGTTTTGATTAGTTCTATTGGCTATTAATGTTCGGGTTTTGCTTTGTGCTGGGTAAGACAATCTGATTGTCTAGTAGATGTTTGATGAATTGCTTGATTTTATAGCCTGAGTACAATGAACGTAGAGAGAGAAAGATAGAGCGCAAGAAGAGAAAGAATTTTGGTTTTTTCTTAGGTATCATTTTAATTTTTTTACACATGGACACTTTTGTAAATTTAAGTGCTGGTAAATCCAGATGAACAATAAATGGTCTATTTATTAACTATTCCATAACTTTGGATTATTAATTCTTATTACTCTCTTAATTAGGCCTATTTCCCTCCTTCTCCCTTTATTTATTTTAATCTAATTAAACCCCAAGTGTGGTCAAAACTAATAGAGAAATCTTCACAAATACTCTTTAAAGATGTATGAATCTTGTGGAATATCAAATAATTTTGATTATGTTACAGTATTTTTTTCTCATAAAAAATTTAAATTTTAAATGCTAAAATTAAGAATCACTAGTTTAAACGCATGAACCAAATGGGCCCTTAAGTTTTACCCATTATTCTTGACTAATACTTTTTTTAGCCAAATAACTATATCAACAAAAGAGTATTAATTAAGAATAAGAGATAAAAATTTAGACCCATACAATTTTAAGAGTAAGTTTAATAATTTTCTCAATTCTAATCAAAATCACATCAGATTAAAAATATAAAGAGTAAATATTTTTTTATACAAATTTAATGACTGAAAAGTAGAGAACCATCTATAATTTATTTTTTTTAGATCTTACTAAAAAAACTCTTTTTTTAATTTAAATTATCTCATAAAAGTTATGCCCATTTTTTTTTTTAGAAAAAAGAAAAAAAATATTATTAAATTTTTTTAACTATTAATATATTTTTTAATTTTTATGTAATTTTATATAAATTTAATGGATAAAAAACTTAACTCATGACTGATGGAGAATGTTAAAAAAAAAAAAATTTAAAGAATCTAGCCAAAACAAAAAAATAAAAGCAAAAAACAATACAATAACGAAATGATTGCCATTCCTTACTTTTACTTCAGTTTTCTGCCATCCAAAAGGTTGTCCTCCGTCTCTGTAGTAATCTCCCATGGATGATCCCAAACAGACACTGATCTTCACCTACGGCACGCTCAAGCGCGGCTTCCAGAACCACACGCTAATGCACGACTTAATCTCCCACAACGACGCCGTTTTCCTTGGGACCCATCTCACCCTCCAATCCTACCCTCTCGTCTGCGGGCCCCACGGGATTCCCTATCTCATCAACCTTCCTGGGCCGGGCCACCGTATCCGCGGCGAGCTCTACTCCGTTACGGGCCGATGCCTGGCCCGCCTCGACGACCTCGAGGGCATCGCCATCGGCCACTACGAGCGCCTCCCGATTCGTGTCGTCCGGGAGCGGGACGGTGCCGTTTCCGAGGACGACCAAGACGGCGTCGTTTCGGATGCCGAGGCCTACTTCGCGCACCGGAGCTTTGGGGAGGCACTGTGGGAGAGGAACCGGAGGGAGGGTCTAAGCGAGTATTCCGAGACAGAGGGACGGAGGTATGTGAAAAGACAGGATAGGCCTCATCAGGGTCGGGGCATTCTTGAGGATGTTTGGCTTTTTGTGGCTTCTTCACCGTTGGATGTGACGGAGGTATGTGAAAGGACAGGATAGGCCTCACCAAGTTGTTATATTTGCAAAACATAGTAGTTTTCACGCATCATTCCTACTCCAGTTTTAGGTTACAATTGGTTGATGATTGCGGAAAATCGCATTCTTAAGAAAGACGTGTATATGTTTATGTGTGTGCGCCAGCAAAAAATAAAAAAGGAAGTTGCCGAGATTTCTTTTTGTCCAAAAGTTTCTTGAATTAACACTTTGAATGCACACAAGCAAGTGAAGGCAGACATCAACATAGAGAAAATCCTTTCCACTTGTTTAGCTAAATGTGAATATCATTCCACAAAGAAAAAGAGGGCCGAAAGGCCTAAAGCCAACCACAGCACAAAGACAGACAGACAGACAAACTAGGAAGGCCACAACTGAAACCACCCAACAAAGAAAATGTAAACAATCAGTAAGGATTTAGCATTCATAGAAGGATTTAGCAGCATCAGGCCCTTCAACTTTCGAGATCACACAACTCCACCCTTCACCACACTTGCAGAATACTTCTCCTTCTGCCATATCTTCTAGCTCCTTCGGCAGCTTTGCGTCCTTTATCACCGTCCCATCCGCCTCTCTGTGGACCAAGATTACGGATTAGTTGGGTGCTGCTTTTGGAATCCTACATTTGCATACATATATAGAGAATTCCAACGAATTGCAAAATAATTTGCACTTTAGGGGATAATTTATGAAACTGGACTTGTTTAGTATAAGGGAATAATTTACCCACATAACACAAGTGCATTCTCCCCCACATTTGACAAAGGCCTTGCCTGCGTCTGGACCCTCCGTACGAGTGATGACGCAGCTCCACCCTACGCTGCATTTGCAAAATGCCTTTAAGCGGCTTGACTTATTTCCTTGGACCGTCGCAGAGCTGCTCAAGTTGGGAGGCACTAATGTCAGGTTCTTTGAATGAGCTGATGACAATGAATGACTAGCATCAAGATAATATACATCACATTCCAATTAAGTTGGCAAATGGCACTCTTTAATATATATGCCTATCTCGTACGAATTATATTATCAATTAAAAAAAAAAGAATATAAAATCTTCAAGAAAACAAGAAGAGCTATTATGCTAGTACTAGTAATGAATAACCATTAATGTATGAAATCATTGTTTATTTATTTCTTTATACCCAGTGATCTATATTAGTGTGTGAAATTTTTTTTTCTTTTTCCTTTCAAGAGAAAATGAAGTGATGTTATTTTTATGGGATCATGATCCTGGAAATCCTTATGCCTAAATCCAGTCACTTCAAATGTAAGTCTCTAATTGAATACTTTGGTACCATTTAGCCATATATATATATATATATATATATATAGACACGCACACATAGATACTGACGTGCTATGACATATAATATATACACTCTATATATATGTTTATATATATTATCAGTATGTATGTAGTTAATTGGTTCCAATATAGAAAGCGCAGAGGAGGAATGAAACCTGGAAGGTTGCTGGCTGATTTCCTGAGCTTCCATCTCTTTCTGCAACAATTAATTTGTGGATTGCTACAAGTTTGTGTGCTTGTTATGAACCAAGCTGACTAGTTTCTACTTGAATTGGTGATTAGCTCCAAACGAAAAGTCAAAGATGTCCTTCATTATCCAAACCGAAACAGTTTTAGACGAAGGCTAAAGTGGTCTTTAAACCATGCAATTATTCTCCCTGGAAATGTCAATTATTGTGACCAGGGTTAAAATGGCTTTATCGTAGAGGACAAAAGTGGTAAAATCTAGAGAATATATTGTTGAACAAAGCAAAGTAACACCACTATTCAACTACTACCCAGAAAAGCATTTCGACTGATCAAGCTCTTAAATTTTGTCTTCCCAACAAAAGAAAAACTCTTTTATTTGTCCTTACAAGGAGTAATTCTCCTCTTTGTTGTTCATCAAAATGTGGCAGAACAAAAAAAGTGACTAAACCCAAAGGATGTTCTTTAAGAATCTTTGGCAATTCTCTGCGTCCATTTTATACTCGGACATTGCAATGCGTTCCATCGGTTTGAACATTAGGTACTTTCTTCCTTCAACCATTGTTGCATTCCATTAAAA
This sequence comes from Morus notabilis, assembly GCF_000414095.1. Classification (NCBI taxonomy): domain Eukaryota; kingdom Viridiplantae; phylum Streptophyta; class Magnoliopsida; order Rosales; family Moraceae; genus Morus; species Morus notabilis. The sequence continues at coordinate 23,632 of NW_010364208.1, forward strand.
AGTAAATATTATTCGCATTTAATTAACTAAAATGTGTAATAAAATTAGAAAACTTTACCAGGAATCGTATGTTTTTCTTCCTCAGAAATTGAATTCCAAATGTTAGTGGGCTCGAGCCTCCGGCGTTGCATGTTAAACTTTGGTCAATTTGCACAATTTTTGTAGAGGAAAATGGAAAACAGTAATGTTCATAAACAAACTAGTACCTAAATCGCAATGGGGCGGTAATCTTATCGAGCACGCAGAGACTCGAATCCCCCTCAGAAACCGCGCAGGTCGCTACTTGACTAGAAATTTGTTCATGTACGTGTTACAACATGTGATCAAAAGAAAAGAAAAAAAAATATAAGGAAACACCTTGTATTGCTGACAAGGAATCAAAAGACTTGTTTGTCTACTTGTTCTGCACTTTTAAAGTGCATTAATTTTAGTTCGTTTTATAGATTTAAATTTTCAATTCGAGTTAAATATATTATATTTTTTAAGAATTTTTAATTGTAATAAAAAAAGTTAAATGTGATATTTTAAAAAAAAAAATTAGAATTAAAAACTCAAATCGATTAAATAAACGATGGCTTAGTTAACTAGAAAATTTAAAGTTGAATTACTACAGACCAGATACAACCATGACTTAAGCGTAGAGAAAAGATCTTTGTTATACCCCAACCCAAACCATTTTTCATTTGTCATGCCCATCACCTCTGTCTCATCAAGTTATGTAGGTCTAGCAACGTCATTTCAAGCAAACATCTCATCAGCTAGTTCGTACGCTCTTTATCAATTCTTCAGATATGTCCATATCGCATAAAATCTTTGAAATCCGTCGAATATGTGCGTGCTCTGATAGTAATTTCTAACGGTTGTAAAGGTAAAAATTCAGGCTGCTCGGGCCGATTGAAAATTTCAGGCAGACTCGTTGGCCCAATTCAATTTTAAAACTCAAGAGATTTAGGCTCCGTTTACTTCATTGATTCGAGTTTAAAATTTGAGTTGAGATGTGACTTTATGTGAGAGCTTTTTACTGTAGCAAAAAAGTTAGATGTGATTGTTTATAAAAGCTTTTTACTGTAAAAAAACTCGAATTCTAAACTCGAATATACGAAGTGAACAGAGCCTTAGAGTCCGTCTGAAATTTTATAAGGCATATTAAAAAAAACTTTTTAGAAAATGACATTTAGTTTGACTGGATTGGGCCGAACAATCTTTTAAGTTTGAAACTTTGACTCAGTCTAAATTTACTGTAACGGGCCGACTCAAATTTACAGCTCTAAACAGTTGCAATCTCCTATTCAAGCAATTATAACAAATACATCTTACCGTACCACTTTCATTAAAATAACTTTTTGCTACCTCTACGATTGTTGTTAAACCATTCCCAATTAATCAGACAAATGGTTGTTTAAATGTATACAACACTTACAAATCGACATCATTAGTCTAATATAAATAAACTGATCAAAACTAGACATGCACAAAAAGATAATGCAGATGTGTGCATGCAAACTATTATCCATCATTACTTCACATTATCTACAGGATAAGGTACTATCTCGTTCAGGATTGTAAATTATACATTGTAGGAATTATACAATATGTCCTGTCCAACGCACACCGAGAGAACATGGAGAGAAAACCGAAACCTCTACTACAAGCTGGTGCGAGTGGACATGAACAACAAACACACAACATTACAATCTCAGACTATTTAAACGTAATCCAAGATTTGGTGAGCCTTTCAATGATTCGCAAACGGTCTAAAGGTAATGTTACGAATAGATGCAATATGAATAATTATTCATGAACTTGAACGCATGTAGCGTCGTCACTAAAACGTTACTAGCACTTTTTTTTTTGGGTAAGGATCTGGGTTGGGACTTGCCAAAGCTAATCAGTAACGATCGTTGCTGCCTATTTACCTTTAAAAGTTTTGTCGCTGAAGGCTACTTGTAGTGTAATTACGTACAATTTACCACAATGATCATATCTACAATTACTTCCATTAATTTTCTTTGCTAGTAATTATATTACTTCCACTAATTTAGTTTCATTTTAAGCGTTCAGGCATAATCTCTTCAAATTAATTTTGAGAAAATCCTTCATTTGATCAACCGTCTACTTTTTTTTTTTTTTTTTTACATGTCTAATAATACAAAAAAAAAAAAAAAAAGAAAAAAAAAAGAAGAGAATTCGTCATGTCTCTGTTGATCCAAATCACCGATCTAGTGTGAAACTGAAACCCAAAAATTTGCTGAAAACAGGCCCAAAACGTCAGAAACGATCATTTGTAGTGGGAAGAATGGTGTAATCAACCAATAACTCAAGCGTGATGAACAAAAGGAATAACCCACTAGCCGAGCAAAGTGATATGGACTGGTCCCACCTATATGTCCAGCTAGAGAGGACTGATACTAGAGAATGGTCCATTGTATATGCTCTTGCCCTTCCCATGTGAGAGTCCCCACTAACTACTTGCTATAGCTTGCTACCTTTGCATGCTTATTCCAAAATCCCCAACTTGTGACCTTTACAAAGATAAGGCTATTTGGTTCCTTCAATGCAACGAAAAGGGTTTACACATCAATAGGACGAGAACAATGTACATGTACGCATCCCTTTCTTGCATATATATATATATATATATATATATATGTGTGTGTGTGTGTGTGTGTGTGTGTGTGTGTAGAGAGAGACACACACATACACGTACATATGCATGCCAGCTAGAATTTACCCGTCTTCATTGATCCGTTTCACACAATATGTTTGGTAGGTTTGATCGGTGAGAGACAAAAAATAATGTATATACATACATCTATATTATTTTCAAAATTGCTAATTGGCTCTACATTTTTATCTTCGCAATATAATGTGGCTCTGTATGGTGTGCCAACACTACATGACCATTTAGTTTACTGATTCGAGTTTTTAATTTAAGTTGAGATGTAACTTTATGTGAGAGCTTTTTACTGTAGCAAAAAAGTTAAATGTAACTGTTTATGAGAGCTTTTTACTGTAGCAAAATTCAAACTCTAAACTCGAATCGATGAAATGAACGAGGCCATTTATTAATTCATGTGGTCATGGGTCCCATATCTAAGTGATTTTTCAAGAGCCAAACGTGGAGTTTGCCACGTCATGAGGAGCTAAGCGGGGATGATAAATACCAGAACTGGTTAGCTAGAACGTCTCTATTATTTATGATATTAATTTTTGTCTTTCCTTCAATAATATTCCTTTAGAATACTACTATAACTGTAATTAGAGAGACCAAATTAGGCATAACTTTCAAACTTGATAGGACGTATCTAGTGGCCGAATGGTTTATTTACAGTATCAATGCATGCAATCATAGGCTATAAATTCTGATTGAGCGCGAATGCTATATTTTTCTTGACAGGACCAAATAACCACTAAAGAGTAAAGATTGTCCACTATATATATATACTTCTGTTGCTTTAATAAGCAAGAAAGCCCCTCAATTATTCTACCAAAAAAGAAAGCCACTCAATAAGGATCCTTGCAGCCACATACATTATGATGAAGTCCCTTAGTTTGTGGGAAAATGGAAAGAAAGCACATACATTGTTTTTAAAATAAGAACATACAAACCTAAATTTAAACAAAAATGAAAAATAAAAGAGCCGATTATACTGAAACCTCCCGTGTTTTGGCAAAATAACAGTAGCACATTTTGACCGAAACTAATCACGTCAACATCTCTTAAGCTTTCAAAAATATTACACAGACACCCCATTCGTTAGTTGACCGTCAATGTTGACCGTTAAATTCTTAAAAGATATCAAAAATAGCCTCCATATATTAGAAAATGTTTATAAGCTATATATGATACTAAAAATGTTGGTTTTACCCTTGTTTAACACCAAATGAGTTTAATTTATTTTTACACTCTTTAACATTAAATTTTCACTATATTAAATTTTTACTATAATGATAGATTTTTATTTAGTTAAGATTTAGTATTTGTGGATCAATGGATGATATTAAAAGGGTTATATTTGACATTTCCCATCAAAATTTAACAAACTTTAGTATAGGGGTGCTGACATAATTATTTTCAGTGAGGGGGTGTCTATTATTTTAGGAAAACACATGAGATGTCAGTATAATAAACCTAAAATAAAAAAGAAAACAGATTAAAAAAGCAAAACAAATAAAAATAAAACTGTCAAGGAGCGTCTTAGAGAAAATAATAACTACTTTTGTAGCGCTTAGATTGGTTATGATTTCGATTAACCCTAAGTTTATAAGGTTGTTTCTTTCTAAAGTTGTTATCCAACTTTTTCTTTTCTCAATTTTTCATCAAGTTCCGTCATTTTGTCTCAAGAACTTATAGGTACAATCTCCATACCTTCCTAAGCAATTGTTTCATTGTTGATTATTCAAGTTTTTTGAATTTGATTAGAAGGTAACCTATATTTGTTGAGGTATGTGCCCATAAATCAAATAAGATTTAAATACTTTGTTAATTATTAATGAAATAAAGAGTTTTTTTAATATTATTTTGCATGCATGTGATGTTTTATAAATATCTAAAATCCTTAAATTATTTTATATGTAACTTTAAACATTGTATATAAGTGTTATATGCAAAGGATAATTTTTGAAGTAAAATAATCTAAACTTGTTCATAATTATAAATTAAAATTGGGATGTTTAATTTAAAATTACTAGTGTGGTTCATTACATTCTGAATGAAACAATCTTATCCTAGATTATTAATAATGAGATTATTAGAATGAAAGCATTTTATGTAGTATGATTACATAAGACTGGAACGTGATTAATTATGAATCTCTAATAAATTCCGTTATTAGATAGAGCATTCAATATTAATCAATGATGGTCATATATGAATTAATCTTAATTCTGAGTAATTAATAGACTCCTATTTATGCTATTATGTTCTTTGACATATTGAGTAATGACACATATGAATAATGTCAAAGTCTTGGTATATTGAGAGCATAGTAAAATAAATAGCCGAGAATATTAATTTACAAGATGAAATCCATTCTTTCATAATGAAGTGGATGGACGGTTCTCATAAGTGTTAATTCGGAGCTTGAATAATAAGAGCACTCAATTTTATGATTGGATCATAAAATATATTATTCATTAGAGGATCAATGGTACTTATGGAGAAAGATATAATTAAAGAGGTCAACAGAAAATTCTTAGCTTTAATTCTGAACCGTTTATGGAGGATTAATTCATATGTAGTGACTATATCAATGGACAACACAAATTCCATGAACATAATTGTTTTATAATTTTAAGAGTGCAATTCCAAATTTATAGTGGAGTAATTTGGAATTAATAAGTTTGACATATTAATTAAGGTATTAATTAATTGTCAAAATTATTAGAGCTTAAAGTTATAATGTCTATAGTTCCTCTCAACGGCTCGATAAAATTAATGTTAACTATATATATCATATTGGGTTATGATTGTTAATTTAGAATTGAGAATTCTAAATACACATATTAATTAATTCCATTAATTAACATTAAAATTATTTTAAAATTATTTTAAATTAATATGGATGAATCTAATCACTTTTATAGAGAGAGAGAAATTTTTTCTCACTCTCAAATCTCTCCACGTTTTTCATTAAGAGAAAAGTTTTTATTTTTTATTTTTATTTGGCCATAATATTAATAAAAAAAGGGGGGGAAAGGAAACGTGCAACAACACGTTTCCTCACATTGAGGAAAGAAAAAGGAAGAGCACGTAAAAGATTGAGAGAAAGTGGGTGAGAAAATTAGTGTGGTAGTGGGATATTATTTTAAATTTAAATTGTTTAAATTAAATAATTAAAAATCTCTCTATAAAAAATAATAGTACTATTATTTTGAGAGGTGTGTGAGATAAAAACTTTACAAAAAAAAAAAAAAATTATTGAGAGACATCACATACTTTTAAGAAAAGTGAGTGATAACCATAGGTGATCTTCTTATTTATCCATATCATGTGGTGAGAAACTCATTAGAACGCCCACACATCCAAGTTTACGTTGATCGGAGATACATTGAGAAAGAGCCGTGGTGTTCTTAGAATTTAAAACTCAAGACAGTGTTGGAGGAGTTGAAGATTAACATCTTAATCGAACGTCGGTAAAAACTTTTTCTTCTCTTTGATTTCATTGTAGTTAAATAAAAATTAACATGAAATAATGATCGCATTAAATTTTAATTTATATGATTCAATCGATACCACGCTTCCGCACAATCTTTTTTTTTTTTTTAAATCCAGTTTGAGAAACTAACAATATTGTCATCGTATTCTTTACGGTCCAAGAATGTTTCATCATATTCATCTCATGTATAACCTCTCGCTGATAAACTATATCTACATTAAAATGACCAATGAGATTAACCTCCAATGAGATGAATTTGCACGGTTGCTGACTAGGTTATTACTTCTATTACAGATTATGCAGTTTTAAATAATTTATGCTTCGTTTGTTTTGAGGGTTCTGGTCTGGTTCTGGATCATAATTCTTAGTTCTTTACAGTATTTCTTTCTCACAAAAAAATTTAAATTTTAAAAATCAGAATCATAAACTATAGTTCTGAACTCATGAACCAAACGTCACCTTAGTGGATACACGTACGTAATCTTAATGCTATAACAAAACATTAGTGACAAGGTGCTAAGCATTATTCACTAATAGAAAATAAATCTTGCAGTGTATGAGCCATAAATAAGATCATAATAAAATAGTGCTTAGCAGCGGTAGTACCCTGAGCATTTTTCTAAATGACAAAATCAATACCGATGGAGTAGCTAATGGTTATTCTCGCCTAGTTGGCTATTGTGGGGTGCTCAGAACTCATAGAGGATTGGTCAATGGCTGTTTTCCGCGTCATTTAAGGAACCTCACTGCTTTCAAGGCTGAATTAATATTGGCGATCATTAATGTCGTTTCCTATGCAAATTGGTTAATATGCGACTCATCTTAATTATGTGGTTAATAATTTATTGGCCAGCTTTTTTATTTTTATTTTTATGAAGACTGGGATTATTACGCACTCTTTTGCAGTTTTGCACCCTTTCAGGTTTCTTTCGTATTGGTTTTTTAGAAAAAAGGAGTTATTTTAACGAGGTCATTCATAGTCAATTACTGAAAAAAGTATATCTTTATTTGGTTTTTTTTCCCTTGTCCTTTTAGGGCTTCTATTAGTATTTTCTTCTGCCTCGACATTTAGCTTGTTCATCTTCAGGCAGGATTCAATTTTTCTTGTTTGAAATGTCAATCTAATTGTGATGGTTTTTTTTTTTCTTTTTTTTTAATTCTCCAATGCTTGTTATCCCTTCTGAGTGTGAGAGAGAGATAGAGAGAGAGAGAGAGAGAGAGAGAGAGAGCATATCATTTAGTATGTGAGATCTAACGGAGAGCATATGATTCAGTGTGTAAGATCGAGAGAGAGCATATTATTTTAGTGTGTAAAATCGAACAGTTAGATTTGTAGAAAGCGCTAAATCCTTTGTTGATTAGGTCTTGGTGAGGAGGCCGGTGCATGAAGAGCAAATCCTGGTACAGAAGCAGCTTCTAGAGCATCCATCTTTGTAGGGCCCACCAAATCGAGAAAGTTTTCCTTGTTTCTTGCCTCGAGCACATTATATACAATCAAAACATAACTGCTACATGATTATTTTTACTATTACACGTGCAATGTCTACTCCACTACATACTGTTATTATTTCAGTGCTTCGTTGGACAGCCCCATTAATGCTTAATTTCAAAACCTTAAAACTTAGCACATCAGATAATATATTAAAGTAAATCTAGAAGCCTTGAGCAAAAAGAAAAAGTAAATCTATAGAAGCATTTCAGGAAAGGCAACCACAAGACAAGTTCGAAAACACGTGCTATATATACCCCATCAGAATAAAAAAAAAAAAAAAAAAAAAAAAAAGTGCAGAAGAAGAAGTGGACTAAGAGAAATATATATATTGATGACGATACTTACATACATATACATACCTACATACATACATATATATATATGTGTGTGTGTGTGTGTGTGAGACTTAAGGAGAAAATAACTGGTTGCAAATGTTTTTTGTTGGTGATATAGTGCCGTGAATTTTAATTTTTTAGTTTCTGTTTTTTTTTTTTTTTTTGTGTGACTAAAAGTAAGTAATAGACTCCATATATATATATATATATATATATATGTGTGTGTGTGTGTTATAGAAAAAAAGGACTCCATAATACATATATATGTATTTATATTCATATATATAAAAGGATGCGTAGAGTCAAATTTGGAGGACAAGTTTCTTCTTATTTCATTGCGATATACATCATTCCATTTTGAAAGAGATTTTAGTGGGTTGATATAAATGGATCACGAAATCGAATTAAGACCAAAGAATTTGAATTTTAGTGGAACGATGATTTACAAACACTAATCCCAACTCGTCATTGTCTAAGCAATGATTTACTAAGAAACCTATGTAGCCACTGCCCACTAATTCCTCCAAAAAAAAAAAAAAAAAACTATGAAACAAAACATAGAGTAACCAATTATTGTTTTTCTGTTTAGATATATTACCAATATTCTCACTAACTGGCGCATGCACTATCTGTCTCCATGACGATGGTAATAATCTCTAACGTTAAAATTTCTTTTTCTGTCGTGAATGATATTAAACTAAAGTGAACAAGCAAACAATTAGCCGCTTGACTTTGGCCACCTTTAACTTATTGGATGTGATTTTTAGTATCAATAATATTATGTTGTTAATTAATCATATAAGCAGTCAGAAGATATAACAAAATTGAATCTTTTACAGCTAGTACTTAACGATCCCCTTTCACCCGTCAATGTCCAACTTAGGACAAACTTGAGAGTAATTATAGGACCCTGATCATTGAAGACCTACTATATATATATATATAACATTAAAAGGCTTATACTATCAAAGTAGTCGGTCAACATTAAGTTTCCTATTTTAGAATATTTTAAGCTATAAGGGGATGGGTATTATCAATAGGTGCATAGATAGCATAGAAAAGTAGGAGGATGAGAATATCATTGATATATGGAAAATGATATGTGTAAACCATTATTATGGAAAGCTCAATAGTGTTTGTGAGTCTTAGGAAAAATGCTTAGACCACCGGTACTATTAAACACTATATTATAAATAGAATTTGAGTCTCATTTGTGGACTTCATGTTGTGAACTCACCTTATGAATTGGCCAAAAAGAAGTAATCCACTTAAACGATTTGTGCATGGTTTCATTTATACGATATATGGAAGACGGAAAAAGCACTTAAGTGTGTATTTCTCTAAGTTGATCGTATTACTTGTATGGACCGAATTTTTCGTGGGACATAGAATATCGTTCGGAACTCTTCTTCTGCATTATGGGATTTAACCACTTTGGGTTCAGTGGAAGCACTATTGAACTCTCGAGAAATTATTCAGTACACTCGAATGTAACACGTCATATTACTTATATAATACACCCGTTAAATAAGATTATACCATTTAGACATTTTGTCTATATTAGTTTCACTTTTATTTTTCTCTTTCTTAATAGATATTTACATTGAATACCTATTAGTAAAGAGAAAAATAAAAGTAAAAAGCTGCATAGATAAAATGTCTAAATGATACAATCTCATTAGACGGATTTATATGACGTGGTACACCTGGTGTACTAAATAATTCCTCTTGAACTCCCCGTAGCATTCCTATATATAGCCACTTTCTCATGTATTCTGATGCATTGCTCCAATGGCTAGACACAGGCTTCTTAGTTGTGCTTTCCTTGTCTTGCTATGCATAGGCATTTGCTCTGCAACCAGAGCTTTACTTAATTATGAAAAAGAAACAGTCCATTCTCCAGTAATCGGACATGCTATAGGCGACCGTGTTACTGCTGGAGGAGGTGGTTCTGGGGGTGGCGGTGGATATGGAGCTATAGGAGAAGATGGTGCTACCGGATATGGCAGCGGCGGTGGTCATGGAGAAGGTGGTGATGCCGGATATGGAGCCGCCGGTGGACATGGTGGTGGTGGAGGTGGCGGCAGTGGCGGAGGTGGCGGTGGCGCCTCTGCTTATGGTGATGCTGGAGGGGCTGGTTATGGAAGTGGCGGAGGAGGAGGGGCCGGGTATGGTGGTGGAGGAGAACATGGCGCGGGGTACGGTGGAAGTGGTGGTGGCGGCCAGGGTGGTGGGGGTGGCTCTGGATATGGAGGAGACCATGGTGCGGGTTATGGAGGTGGTGAAGGAGGCAGTTCAGGTGGTGGTTATGGTGATGGTGGAGGTGGCGGAGGTCACGGTGGTGGCGGTGGAGGAGGTTCTGGTGCAGGGGGAGCTCATGGAGGTGGATATGGAAAAGGTGGGGGAGAAGGTGGAGGTTCAGGCGGAGGAGCTGGTGGAGCTGGCGGTGGAGGTGGCGGAGGCCACGGTGGTGGCGGGGGAGGAGGTTCTGGTGATGGGGGAGCTCATGGAGGGGGATATGGAAAAGGTGGGGGAGAAGGTGGAGGTTCAGGCGGAGGAGCTGGTGGAGCTGGCGGTGGAGGTGGCGGAGGCCACGGTGGTGGCGGGGGAGGAGGTTCTGGTGATGGGGGAGCTCATGGAGGGGGATATGGAAAAGGTGGGGGAGAAGGTGGAGGTTCAGGCGGAGGAGCTGGTGGAGCTGGCGGTGGAGGTGGCGGAGGCCACGGTGGTGGCGGGGGAGGAGGTTCTGGTGATGGGGGAGCTCATGGAGGGGGATATGGAAAAGGTGGGGGAGAAGGTGGAGGTTCAGGCGGAGGAGCTGGTGGAGCTGGCGGTGGAGGTGGCGGAGGCCACGGTGGTGGCGGGGGAGGAGGTTCTGGTGATGGGGGAGCTCATGGAGGGGGATATGGAAAAGGTGGGGGAGAAGGTGGAGGTTCAGGCGGAGGAGCTGGTGGAGCTGGCGGTGGAGGTGGCGGAGGCCACGGTGGTGGCGGGGGAGGAGGTTCTGGTGATGGGGGAGCTCATGGAGGGGGATATGGAAAAGGTGGGGGAGAAGGTGGAGGTTCAGGCGGAGGAGCTGGTGGAGCTGGCGGTGGAGGTGGTGGAGGCCACGGTGGTGGCGGTGGAGGAGGTTTTGGTGCTGGGGGAGCTCATGGAGGTGGATATGGAAGTGGTGGAGGAGAAGGTGAGGGTTACGGTGGAGGAGCTAGTGGTTATGGTGGTGGCAGTGGTGGTGGCCATGGTGGCGGCCACGGTGGCTATGCTCCTTGAAAATAATACTTATGCATTTAACAGCTTAAATGAAATATTAATACCCCTTCTTACTCATGTTAAAGTTGAGAAAAAATAAGAGTAATAACCAATATGAGTGAGAGGAGATCTTTAATTAATAAACATATATACAATTACTGCCAATTCTATGCTCCAAAAAGTTTTAATCTCCTTAAACTATATGACGGTGAAATATTCTTCTTATGTTTGTTGTGTTATATATCTTAATCACTTATCTAAATTCGAAAAGTCTTCTAAATAGAACGCCATAATCCATATGCATGACTATAGTACACTTCTTATTTATTTGTACGATTGGCCGTGATAGGTTGGCAGCAATATAACAGGACCGAAACATTATTAGTTCATGTTTTTAACTAATAGGCTGTGCCAAGGATGTTTTTTCCTTTCGCATTATTTAATTAAAAATGCTTTTAACTAATAGACCACGCGACGAATTAGTCTTATATCAGAACACGTTAAATTGCTAGATCTATTTCAAACCGTTAACCATTCAGCTTAAAACTACGATTAATCTGGCAAATTAATTGTCTACACAACATTTGGACTGATCCCATATCAACATTTTTCAAGTAATTAAATTAACTACTGTCAAATTCTTCTAAAATTAGACAAATATAAATATTGTTTTGAGGCAGAACAATTTTTTAATAAGATTCATGACTTTAATTGTATCATGTCAAAAAATAATTATATCTCGTCAAATAGATACAGATATCGATGCATAGCCTAGGAACTACATAATCCTGATTTGACGAGCGGGAATATATGTGCTCACTGTGTCTGCATGAAATATGCTCCTACTGTTCCACTGCTTTGCTTTTAGCCAATAAGATTAAAGTAGAAAACCATCAAAAAATAAATCATTGTTTTAATGCATCTAAAAATAAAACCATTACCTTAGTCATTAAATAGGATAGCGTAAAATTAAATCTCATAAACTACTTTGATTCTAAAATTCAACCATTTGTGTTTTTCAAACTGAATAATAAGAAAAATAAAATAACTGAACTTTTTTTTTAATATTCAGAATCGCTATTATTAGACATTTTGGACTCATTGCTTAGCCAGTCTAATCAGTTTACACACTTATATATTCAAGACCAAGCTAATGTGAAGGGCATGAAAGGTAATCTATATGATGGAACACGTTTTCCTCTTAATTCATTGTCCATTTATACAATATGGAATTAAAATTTCTGTAATTTCTCAAGTGCACTTATTAATTGATTGGCATTGTTATTGTTGTTATTGCTATTACTGTAATATAATATTGTTATTATAGTATCATCATTAATTATAACTATACACTATTTTTTCTTATATGTATATATATATATATATAGGCAAGATTAATAAGGCCTCTTCATGATTTGGTATATGAGTAGATCCTTTTGAATTGGTCGGTGCTCTTCTTCAAAATTAAGGACCGATTTTAGCTCTTTTATATTATATTATCTTTCATCGCTCCTTCGGAATTATGCATATATTTGAACAATTTTGCTACTTTGTTATCTATTTATTTATAATAATTGACATCATTGCATGGGACGAGAGGTAAAACTCATATATAAGTCAGTTAGGATGTCATTTGGTTTTTTCTTTTTCTTTTTTGTTTTTTAATATATGTCATTTGATTTCTTGATAAATGAGGGCGCTCATTTCGTTAAAAAGAAAGAAAAACACTTTATTTTGTTAAAAGAAATTTTTCATAAAACAGTAACCCTGGATATCTTTCAAATAATTAATATTTTTATCCTATTTCTTAACTACGTAATTAAAATGTTCATTCTAATGATCATTAAGCTAGCTCGTATGTTTCTGTATTGCGATTAGCACTTCACTAATCAATTAATTACACTCACTATATAATGGAATGCATCAATGATATCATTATAACTAATTTCCCAATCATGATAAGTGGATGGTGACTTGGTCACATTTAGAGGAGTGTATATTGAGGGTCTAGTTATCATAAACCATGCACATATATGGTATATGTATATGACCTATATATATATATATATGCATGTATATCTCTCAAGACTCGAAGATATCAGTTCGTCAACTACAGCTCTTAATTGCGATCACACGTCCTTTCAAGATAAATAGCACGAGCATCTCATTCGTTTTATGTAGCCCTAGCTAGACCATATAAATATAAAATAAAATTTGGTAGATAGCACTATGTATTGAAACATTGAAATAGAAAAGAGTTTTTTTTTTTTTTTTCATTTTTATACCTTGGACTTTAAGATTATCAAACAATTGTACCTTATGTTTTTTATTGAATCACATTTATACCTTCATATTAGATTTATGCTGATCAAATTCTCATCTTTTTTTTTCGGTCAATAATCAATTTTTATCATGAAAAAAAAATCCTAAACAGCCTTAAAGGAAATAAGAATAAGAATAAGAAAAAACAAAAAATTCAAAAATATGATATCCATAGTCAAGAAAAACTTTTTACTAAAGAAAAAGTATGAATTTAATGTTAATTTGAAATGTGAAAGTATTCATTTGATACGTACTGTGCAAAATACAAAATATGAATTTTTTGATAACTTCATACTGATTGGAAAAAAAAAAAAACAATTAAAAAAACCGATTGAAGAACATGCATTCATGTAATAAGACTAAGGGTATTTTGCACATTTGCCCCCTGAACTTATATGATTTTATCAATTTGCTCTTTGAATTTTTAATTTTAACAAGTTGTTCTCTCAACTTGTAAACTTATTACAATATGCCCCATTTTTACAATGATTGTATTAAATTAGTGTTGAAAAAGCACGTTCGATGAAAATTTTCAACATCCCAATTAAAAAAACAATCTAAAAAAAAAAAAGAAATCCGATTGAAGAACATGCATTCATATAATAAGACTAAGAGCATTTTGCACATTTGCCCCCTAAACTTATATGATTTTAGATCATTTCTTCAAGTTGTAAACTTATTGTAATATGTCACATTTTAACAATGATTGTATTAAATTAGTGTTAAAAAAGCATGTTCGATGAAATTAAATGAATACTTTCAAGCCACTATAATAAAATTTAGTAAAATGGAGCACATTACAACATTTTTACTAGTTTGGGGGTTGATTGCTAAAATTAAAAATTTAAAGAACACTTTATCAAGCCACTATAAGTTAGGGGGCAATTGTGTTAAAAACCCTAGGACTAAATACAAGTGTCTCGTGTGGAAGCAATACGGTGAGACGGCAGGCGCCAAATCCTTTTGCAAGTACTAAAGGAATAATATATATATATATATAGATATATATATATAAGTAAGTTCGGCTTTATTACACATATAAAACTCTGCAAAAATGGGTATTTGCGGCAGATGAGGAGGACAGCATAAACTCACTAAATAATAATAGCGTAGTACGCATGAGTGAGTTGTGTGAGTGCAGTACTAATTTGTGTCTGCGTATTGGAGCACTGATAACCTGTGAGCACCCACACCTTCCCTTTTGCATGCGCTTTAGCCACTCTCCAACCATTGGACGCGGCTTTGGGCACTCTATAAATAGCTGCCGTTTTCTGCATTCTATGGACATAAGCTAATTAAACAATCTCCCATGGCCATGGCTATGCATAGAATTTCTAGTGTTGTTTTCTTTGTATTGTTGGGTTTAGCCATTTCTACTTCTGCGTCAAGAGTTCTCTTCACTACTGAAGAGTCTCTTGACGGTGCTCTAACAGCTAGCTATGGTGTAACTGAGCATGGCGTAGGCCACGGTTATGTTACTGCCACTGTTGGTGCTGGCGCTGGCTATGGAAGTGGGGCTGGTCGAGGAGAAGGAGGCGGTGAGGGTTACGGAGCTGCTGGAGGACATGGAGGCGGTGGCGGTGGCGGCAGTGGAGGCGGCGCTGGCGGTGGTGCTGGTGGCGCCGGGTATGGAAGTGGGGGTGGAGAAGGAAGTGGTGCAGGGTATGGCGGCAGCGGAGAATATGGAGCTGGACATGGCGGCGGTGGAGGGGGAGGAAGTGGTGGTGGCGGCGGCGGCAGTGGTGCCGGAGGAAACCACGGTGGTAGTTATGGGGGTGGTGAAGGAGGTGGTTCTGGTGGCGGATATGGAGCGGGAGGAGCCGCCGGCCACGGAGGAGGGGGCGGCGGGGGGGGGGGGGGGGGGGGGGGGGTGGTGGAGGAGGAGGTGGAGCCGGTGCTGGAGGAGGTGGTTATGGTGGTGGTGAGGGTTCTGGTTCCGGTGGTGGGTATGGAGCTGGAGGAGCTGCTGGCCATGGAGGAGGTGGTGGTGGTGGAAGCGGCGGTGGCGGCGGAGGGGGAGCAGGCTCGGGTGCTGGAGGTGCGCATGGAGGTGGTTATGGCGGTGGTGAAGGAGCTGGCTCGGGCTATGGTGGCGGAACTGGCGGCCACGGCGGGGGCGGGGGCGGTTCAGGTGGTGGTGGTGGCGGGGGTTATGCGCCTTGAAGTGTGGCAGTTGCTCCCTTGTTTGATGATCAACGTCTCTACAAGGGCAACCTCTTCTTACCTAAATTATCTCCCAAAATAATTTATATTCATTTTGGTAAGAAGATATATTCACGTTTAGTTTGGATATGTCATGTGCTGTTCAAATAAAGAAAGGAAAGTAATGCAAAGAATGGATGTTCCACAACGTAAGTTTGTATCAATTTAACATGTGTGCAAGTGTCCTTAATTTCCGTGTAATTTACTTTTTCAATATTTTAATATACAGATTAAAGACTCTGTGCTCTACTTAGTTAACGTAGTGCTGCCTATAAAATGTGATCTCTCCACCTAATGTTTTTATAAGAGATTCCAAGTTGTCGTAATAATCATGATGGGAAATTTGTGTAACTGATTTACAAACACTGGTTCTGTGATTAAATATTTGTGTTATGGAATGAACAAAAGCACTATCATGTCGTGGGGCAAAGTACGTAAAGTACATGGCCTGATTAAATTAATATACGTGGGAGGTGAAACCTAATTATTCAAGAATTTTTCTTTTTTCAAAAAAGGATAAAGAGTAAATGTATGGCCCGTTTAGTTCGCTGAATCGAGTTTTTAATTCGAGTTGAGATGTGTTTTTATGTGAGAGCTTTTTACTGTAGCAAAAAAGTTAGATGTGATTATTTGTAAAAATTTTTTACTGTAGAAAAACTCAAATTCTAAACTCGAATCTACGTACAATAATGACCATATTCTCTACGACTTTACCCTCGTGTGTACTTCTTGAGATTGAAGATGTTTTTTCCCCCCCAAAAAAAAAAAAAAAAAACAAAGAGCAACTGAATAAGAGACAAATAATGCTATTCAGAAGAGACTAATAGTAGTACTACGTGAAAGATTTACTTTGTATTTTTTTCACAACTCAAGTCACAACTCTATTGTTGTCACATATGCAAATTTTTCTTATATTTTCATGTTAGAGCTTTTTACCGTAGTAAAAAAGTTAGATGTGATTGTTTGTGAAAGTTTTTTACTGTAGAAAAACTCAAATTCTAAACTCGAATCAGCGAAATGAACGGGACCTTTAATGAACAAGAGAACGTAGTACGTACAATAATGACCATATTCTCCCGACTTTACCCTCGTGTGTACTTCTTGAGATTGAAGATGTTTTTTCCCCCCCCAAAAAAAAAAAAAAAAAGAGCAACTGAATAAGAGACAAATAATGCTATTCAGAAGAGACTAATAGTAGTACCACGTGAAAGATTTACTTTGTATTTTTTTCGCAACTCAAGTCACAACTCTATTGTTGTCACATATGCAAATTTTTCTTATAAAAATTTAAAATATTTTCTCACATATGCAAATTTGAGTTGTCAATCAAACATAACCTAAAATGCTTGGAAATCTAATGTCCATTAGTTTACTTACAACCCTATAATATATATATATATATATATATCTTAGTGTATTCACTGAGTTTTGACTAGAGGATTTTTAACAAGGTATATTTGTAGATTGTTTTTAAGGTGCAAGTTCCGACTTATCCTTTGAGATTCTCTAGCTACCGGCTATTTTCATCGACACTTTTCTTTAGGATTTCACATGTCGGAGCTTCTTTGTTGTTCCCTTTTAATTAACTCTTTGTATTTTCTTTTCTTATTAATAACTTTGAGTTGGGAACTTAACAGATGATAAGATTGTTAGTGGGTGCCCACATATATAATTAGAATAATGTTACAGACACTAACTCAAATCTCAATTTTTATATACCAATTAATGTGGCATGTGAGTTGTCATCTTTTTATTCGTAAATATAATTTCTTATCATTAATTAACGTGATAATATTTTAAACACCCACCAATATAGAAATAACAACTCACATACTATATTAGTTGATATACAAAAGTTAACATTTGAGTTGGTATCCCTAACATTATTCATGTAGTTGGAATGTGCTAGTCTTCATTTATTCCCTTTCTCAATTTATTAAAAAAATAAATAAAAAAAAAATGGTTTACATCTAGCTTGAGCACATCACAGAGGGAAACCTTGCGAACTCAGAACTCAGACTTTGCGAAGCAAAACGATTAGCTGCATGCAGTAACATAATATAATTAGTCTATTTATTTGGCGACACATTGTCACACAAACGCTAAAAATGTTTGCATGTTGAGAAAGTAATTTATATGTAAAGATGCAGCTCCTTCAAGCGTTGAACAACTAGACTAGCCATTGAATCCCGTAGTTTTCTCCAACCACGCATTTTTTAATAAAGCTAAATAGCATAATTATTATAAATTGTCTTTTAAATCTGGAATTTTATTTTTCTATAAGTGCTTTACGATCAGATTTTGAAAATTCAGAATATCCATGTCTAACCAACACAATAATTTTGAATTTAAAACAAGACTTCTATATGCACAAACAGATATATATTTATATATATATATATATATCAACAGTGGATTATAATTGACTCTCCAATTCCATTGCTGTAGATCATGACTGTAGTGCAAAGAAAAAATCAGCTTATTGGAAGCAAGTGGACTGATTAGATAGCGGTTCAAGTTGCGCTTATTCCTTGTGGGGTCTAGGAAAGCAAAGAGTGTTTTTCTATTGTTGTTGTTGTTGTTGTCTTTATTTTATTATTATTATTTTTTTTTTGTGTGTGTCTAGTCCAAAAAACATTGAAATTCTTAAACACTGTTTTCCATCCACTAAAGTACGTACCAATAACAACTACTACAAACAATGTTTGGTTGGACAGCAACAATCATAATTTCAGTACCACACTATCGGTTATGTCAGGCGGGGGTAGGAGGGATGAAATGATCAACTACGATCGAGGGCGGGGCAATTTTAGAGACACTTTTCTGATGGTTGTGTTCAGATTAATCAGTAAAGTTTTGCATATCATTCCACCTTTAATATTAGATTTAAGCACTTTCGATTATGCTTATAGAAAAAATATAGACATTAATTAGGTGTCAACTTTTTGGTTCAACCAAAATTTTTAAAACTAAATGCTTCATGATGATATTTTAGTAACAACTTGTTATTAATGTGTACTTTCATTGATAATTTTAGTGAATAAAGATCTGTTTGATACACTAGACGTTCAAGTGGTTTGAACTTTGAACTAAAGAGATGGTTCAAAATCCATATTAAGGCCTCGTTCATTTCACCGATTCAAGTTTTCAGTTTTAGGTTTCTACAGTAAAAGGCTCTCAGAAAATATCACATCTAACTTTTTTTTACTACAGTGTAAAGCTCTTAGAAAATATCACATCTCAACTTGAATTGAAAACTTGAATTCGCAAAGTGAACGAGGCCTAAGTAAATCTTTTTAAGTCTTGATTCAACTATTGAGTTGATGTTTTGAACAAATATATAAATATATATATATATATATGTGTGTGAGTTTATACTCCCTCTCCATTGTTTTCAAGTGGTTTGAACCAAAACTTGAACCATTTTTTTCAAACTCACCATTTAAAAAAAGAAAATTTAAACAGCTGCATTTTGATCATGTTTATAACACGGGTTGTAAAACCTTTTACCACGGACCTTTTAGTGATGCCTGGTTATTTCACTTTTTTTAATGTTTAAGTTATCTTCACTTAGGCACAACTCTTTTAAGGAGCTTTTGCAATAATGATGAATAATTCTAAGGTTTTCTCTTTCTTTTTTTTTTTTCTTTTTTGATTTGTTAGTGCAGTAATTAAATGAGGAACCTAAGAGAAATTATGTACGGAATTCATACAGAAGACTGTATATTAAATCTGAAAGATGATATAATCCTGTTGATCAATTTAAGGAATAAAAGAAGTACGACAAAGTGTTCACTCTTAATTAATATGCATGGCTTTTTAATAATAGTTACGCGTATTGTAAGCCATGACATATTTTTCCTCGCATTTACATTCTAAGTTCTAACCGTTATATTCACAAAAGATTAAGGCCTCGTTCATTTCGCCAATTCGAGTTTTTAATTCCAGTTTTACTACAGTTAAAAGCTCTCACAAAAAGTCATATTTAACATTTTTTTCTATAGGAAAAAACTTACATAAAATCACATCTCAGCTCAAATTGAAAACTCGAATCCGCGAACTGAACGAAATAATAAAACGTCAAATTCATGCCACATCAGTATATATAGTGCATAAAATTTTGTAAAATGTTAGTATCCAAGCATTGTGCATACGTATCATATACATAGTAATGTATTTTTTTTTTTTTAACTTAAACACAAATAGCAATAATTCATAGGGTCAACTCCTAGTATACACAAATCGTGGTTACCAAAATTACGCTGGATAAGGAACTCACTTTTTTTTTTTGTGGAAATTCCTGCTCTGAACTTTGAATAGGTTTTTGAACTTTATTGAGGTGAGCAAGGATTTCCATTGTTGGTGGTCTACAATAAAGGACTACTGCAAGTTCGAGTATTGGGTGATCTTTTTTTAGAATTTTAAATGTGAAAAAATGTTCTTGCCAGTCTAATACTCAATTTAACATGTTTGAGATCACGCCTCACATATTTTGATTATTGGGGCATTCTATGGGATATAGATGACGCACTCTTGTCAAGAGTAGGGCTGCAGTTAGGATCTTGAGCAAACATTTCTATCAGTGTCTCTGACAATCCATTTAATAACACTTAGGACGCCAAACCGTCTCTTGAATTTTTAATCATAAAAAGATATGGTTTTAGGTACCTCCGTAAAGATTTAATTAATATGAATTTTCGTAGGTGGTAAAACAGATATTATATCATATTGCTGTTATTGTTATCAAGATTATCTTTATCACACTACATGTATTGGATACATACGTAAAGATGGCGTAAGCTGAAAACCAAATAAATAATAAATAAATAAATAAACAAAACAAAGAGACAGAGAAATTAGAGAAAGAACCAAATTGTTTAGATAATGCCATAATCATGCAACTTGGTTATAGCCTTATAGGGTTGAGCTAAACCCTTCTCATTGAAACTACTGCCTGTGGGCTGTAACCTAAAAAGGTTTAAAAATTAAAGCCAAAACTAAGACAAAGGCCAGGCTCTCTTCAATTTGATGATGCAGTATAAAGTATATAAATATGAAAAGTAACAGAGAACGAGGAAAGAAACATTATCATAATTGCATGATTACCAAAGTTTGTCATGAATTTCAATTATCAAACACTATATTAATGTTGATAGAATGAAATGCCCCCCTATTTGTGATCCACTTTAAGATCGTTGGCTAGAATTCGTGTTTAAATCAATTAATAAAGAGCATTTTAAAGTTCATCCCAGAGTTTTTGCATTGATTTCATCTTTATAAACAAGGTTAGTTTTCATAACCAAGAACTAATATATAGTACTATAATATCGCTATGAGTAGAGCCAAAATGCGCAAGAAAAAATATTGGATTGGAAGGATCGATAGGCATGGGAGATTTGCACATGCTCTGGGCTATAGCTTAGCTCAAGGATTTGGTATAAAATGTGATTTCACTACTGGTATGTGGGCGACAGCAAAAGCACACTATTGGGGTCTACTAGTGAAGGTGAGTACTGTATAACTTGTGTTGTGTGTATTGGACCACCTTCTTCTTCGCACACATCCATTATATTCTTCTTCTGCATGTGCAATTCAACCACTTTGTTTTTGCAGTGGACACGCTTTTCGACGCTTTTCCCTTCCTATAAAAACCCACATTCTCTTGCATTCTAATTCACGGTTGTGGGTTTCAAGCACACATTGATTTGGTCCAATGGCTAGACGCAATAAGCTTCTCTCTACTACTAGTTATCTTCTTTTTGTCCTTCTAGGTATCGGCATTTGTTCTGCCGCTAGAGTCTTGTTCACTTATGAACCTGTCCACATTCCTGAAACTGGACACGGTGGCGGCGCCGGAGTTGGAGAAGGGCATGGCGGTAGCGCGGGTGGAGGTTATGGAGGTGGTGGAGGCACCGGTGGTGGCGGTGGATATGGGGCTGTAGCAGAACATGGTGCCGGTTATGGAAGTGGTGGTGGTGGTGGAGAAGGGGGTGGTTCTGGATATGGAGCCGCCGGTGGCGGTGGTGGCGGTGGCACTGGCGGTGGGGGTGCATATGGTGGTGCCGGAGGTGCTTATGGAAGTGGGGGAGGAGAAGGTGGTGGTGCTGGGTATGGTGGTGGTGGTGGAGGTGGCGGCAGCGGTGGTGGTGCCGCTTATGGTGCTGCAGGTGGTGCATATGGTGGTGGAGGAGGGAAAGGGATTGCACATGGTGGTGGTGGAGGTGGCGGCAGCGGTGGTGGGGCCGCTTATGGTGCTGCAGGTGGTGCATATGGTGGTGGAGGAGGGAAAGGTGGTGGTGCAGGATATGGTGGTGGTGGAGAATATGGGGCTGGACATAGTGGCGGTGCCGGCGGTGGAAGTGGTGGTGGGGCGGCTTATGGTGGTGCTGGAGGTGGTGGATATGGAAGTGGAGGAGGTGAGGGAGGTGGTGCTGGAGGTGGTGGATATGGTGGGCCAGGACATGCCGGTGGTGGAGGTGGTGGCAGTGGAGGCGGTGGTGGTGCCGGATATGGTGGAGACCATGGTGGCGGCTATGGAGGTGGTGAAGGAGGCGGTGCGGGTGGGGGCTATGGTGGAGCTGGTAGTGGAGGATACGGTGGAGCTGGTGGTGCAGGCTACGGAGGTGGTGGAGGCCATGGCGGTGGTGGCGGAGAAGGTTATGGTGCCGGCGGAGCTCATGGAGGTGGATACGGTGGTGGAGGAGGAACAGGCGGCGGATATGGCGGAGCTGGTGGATATGGCGGCGGTGCTGGTGGTGGCTCTGGTGGAGGTGGTGGCTATGGTGCTGGAGGTGCACATGGCGGTGGCTATGGAGGTGGTGGTGGGGGTGGTGAGGGTGGTGGCCATGGTGGCTATGTCCCTTGAAACTAGTAGTACAATTAATTATCTATTCAATGGTCTAAGAAAATTACCTCTTCTCACCTATAGTATCATGGACAATAAGATAAATGCGGTTACGTAAGAGAGTGTCTAAACTTATAAACATGGTGCGAGTGTCACTTGTATGCTATTCAAAGTTGTATTCTGTTTATGATTAATATTTATGCATTCTTCTCGTGAATATTAATCCACTAGTACCATTCTCGAACTTATATTTAATCATGAAGATATGAATTAGTGGGAAGGCATTTGTCCTACGTACTTACGTACCCAAATTGTTTTGTTGGAATAGATTAATTCATGTGTTTGAGTAAACTAAGTACGCAATGCAAGTTTCAAAAGAAAATCAATGTTGAATAAACTTCGGTGTAATGTTTGTTATACTATAAAAAAATTATGGCACCACAGACACAATGTTACGTTTGAGTTTAGTTATATGGGCAATGAGACTGAGAAAAAAGACTTTCGAGATTCCACGCATTTAATTTTTAATGAAAACAAAAGGAATTTTAATCGTATCAAAATAAATAAATATATATATATATATATATATTATGAAAAGCTATGTAGACGTGATTTTATAGCGCTTGAATTTTATTACATTTCTGACTTTTAATGGAACAATATTTAGACTCTTTGTTCAGTATCATCAATTTATCAATTCATTCTAAAAATTCAAGCTTTTAAAAAGTGCACCAACAATAATTTTATACTATATCACACTGTGAAACATATCTAAAACTGACCACTGATCTATACAAAATGTGTATAACTCGATATTGTATATAGCACGAGTGATCAGAAATAAAATCTATATATGGATCACAAAGATCTACTACTATATATCTTATACCATCTCTTAATCTATCTATTCTTGTTTATACATGCATCATCATATTATTGCCCTATAGTATGGCTAGCTGTTCAAACAGACAAGTAGACTTCCTTATCATCATCATCTGGTTCGTAGTTTCCTTGTGATAGTTCCTTGAGAATTCCTTTGAGATGATCAGAAATAATGAGCTCTGGAGCCGGTAGGGAAGAGGCTGGCGATTCTCCGGGTGTGCTCGTTTCGCCGAAGTTATCGACAATCGACCGGCCTTTGATCAGGTCGAACTCTCCTTCTCCGTTCATCACAACCATGTTACACGGGATCTTCTTAGCATAAAACTCCAGGTCTATTTGCTTTTGATGCCTATAACCAAACATTCCATGAAAAGATTTTACAAAATTTATTATTCTAAAGCACCATCTATTCATGGAATTGAAGTTTACCGCCGTCTTAGTCTGTCTTTTTTGTTGTCTCATTAATTAAGATCTAAATTTTAAAGCTGAAAAGCCGTTTTTGTTAGTTTCTAAGATTTTTTTTTTTTCTTTCCTTTTTTGAAGAAATTATTTTCAAGATTTTCAGTTTAGGTGGTGTGCAAAATACTAATTAGTGGGACAACAAAAAGACAAATTCTTAAGAGAGCAAATTTCAAATCCCTATACATCATGTGCGGCTATTTGGTGCTGTCACATAACAAAAAGGTGAGATCAAGTAGAGATCTTGCTTATGCTATCTTGCGGTAGAGATCTTGCTCATGCTATCCTGCCGTAGAGATCATAGAGCTAAATGACTCGCATATAAGGTGTGCACACCTACTAGTATTTCATCACTTTTTTAATATTGAAAAATTCAGATACAATTTTACTGTTACGTTGAAATGCACCAAAAGATTTGGAAAATTTTTTTTATTACATAATTGTATAACATAAAACATAATAAATAATCATTATCACAATTACTACGTAATTATACTATTTCTAAAATATTTTTAAAAAATAGCTTTATTTTAATTCCACCCTACTTTATAATAGTATTTAATTTTAGTGCTCTACCTATCAAACACCACCCATGTTGCACTAAGGCTTGTGATTTGCTCGACAACCAAAAGTCTTGATGGATAACCCATTACCACTTTCTTTTGCAGCACAACCTGCGTTACATATGATCATGAAGCAAATAATTGTCCTAGGCATATATTTATATATATATCTATATAATATGTATATGTATGTATGTAAACATTATAAATTGTGGATAATTAGATTTATACCCCATAACTTTTGCAAAGGTCTATAACTGCCTTAAGCTTGAGATACTTGAAATCACTCTTCATCAATCCACTGTTCTCTCTCACAAGATTAAGAACTACTTCCAATTCCACCGACCAAACATCCAGCCATGTCTTGGAAGACACTACAAATAATTAACCAATATCTTTAAAATCAGGATGTTATAAGGTAAATTATCCTCACAGTAATCTAAAACTGACCTATAATTTTTCATTTCTGTTCGGTAATCATACACTACTTTTTCTTCACTTGAACAAC
Source organism: Morus notabilis (assembly GCF_000414095.1). NCBI lineage: Eukaryota > Viridiplantae > Streptophyta > Magnoliopsida > Rosales > Moraceae > Morus > Morus notabilis. The sequence continues at coordinate 48,646 of NW_010364208.1, forward strand.
ACATGTGCCTTGATTATATACTTCGCTAATACAAAGAAACTCTATAAACGCATAATGTTACTTTTTAAGAAGCATCTTTACGCTTGATAAGCACAAGTAATTACTATTGGATAAGTTATTCTATTGAGAAACTTGCACTTAATTACAAAAAATAACCATATAGGTCAGTGATTATAAACATTTCTGAATTATTAAATCTTATCTCCACCAGGAGGTATTTTTTACTAAATTACTTCATATAAGGTTTGTTTTGGTTTTGTTTCAACAGATTGAATTAAAAATCTTTCTACGAAGAAAAAAACACAAAACAAAAACAAATTGTATCACAAAGCATATAAGAGCATATTTTAGAAGCATCTCTCCTAGTACTATGTTATTTTCTGGCTAAGATTTCCTAGAGCAATATCGTGGCAATAAACTCTATTAAAAAGTCATTTTAAAAACATTCTAGAAGAAAATCTTTAAGACAAAACTCACAGAGAATGTTTAGCCATGGCATGACTCCAAGAAGAGTAACAACACAACCAGACGACGTGATCAAATTCTCGAGCGCCCATTCAAGCGGCTTAGTGGTGAACTCTTCGAGTCCGTCCATCACGACAACCACATGTTTTTTAAGGTTTGACCCTTGTGGTGAGTCTTGCATTGGTCTTAGATCATCGGCCAGAGAACTCTTGTTTCTCAAGAAAGGACTAATTCGCTTTTTCCCCTGCTTTTGTCCTCCTGTTCTAAAGAAAATAACCATTTTTTTAACCTTCTCAGGTTGAAAAAATTACTGAGCGTTTCTGCAATATATTGCCCTTTTTTTTCTGAACGTAAAGAAATCAAATTAAAAGAGCAAACTGCGGAGAAAAGGGAATTGTTTGGAGACATTCCAATCTTAAATAGACATTTGCCACCTCGTGAATTTGATACAATCAAGAATTTGCCATTGTTAGTAGTGCTTTGACACAATCAAAGCTTACGGCAATTATGAGAGTGCCACATATAATGGTTATCCTCAGCTCTAGATCTTATCAATCTATATATATATATATATATATCTCTCAAATTTTATTCCGTTAACAAATTTAATCATTTTGTTACAATGAGTGATAAAAATCACCACATATCACTTATTTAATGAGAATTAAAAATATAATTATACTTATATCTTTCTAATCATATAATTTTTTATTTTTATACTCTTTTAATTAGATAATTTCTTATTTTTATATTCTCTTAATCAGATAATTCCCAATGTTTAAACTTTTTAGTTGTCTTTGCGTTCTTATTTCTTGCGTTCATCACTTAACACTCTTTGGGTCCGTTCACTTCGTTAATTCGAGTTTGTAATTTGAGTTGAGATGTAATTTTGTATGAGAGTTTTTTATGTAACTGTTTTTAAGAATTTTTTACTGTAATAAAATTTAAATTCTAAACTCGAACGACGAAATGGAGGAGGCGGAACATTTTTCTCGGCATTAAATCTCTCCAGACAAAACTACCTTCCCCAAGATTTCAGGTTGAGGTCGTGCTTGTATATTATAATGGCACTGTACCTACAACGCCTAATGCCGAATCGACTACCAAGAAATCAGATGAAGGCTCACAATCTGCTCCTTCAACAGTTGAAGGAGCTCTCCCATTGCTCCAAAGCCAACCAAAGACTCAGGGACTCAAGAAAAGCATGATGTGTTTTCAGACAGTGAGGCAAAGGAAGGGCGGGATTCCATCCGGAATCGGAGACGCGCAATCCTGACACGGAAGGAGCGCATTCAATCCGAATTGGGAGACGCGCAATCCCGGCACGGAAGGGCCGGATTCCATCCTAATTTGAACCGAGTCATGTGATTCCGGCGAGATTGAAGCGGATCCCGACAGGATTTGGATCGGCTTACGTGATTCCTGCTAGATTGGGGCTAATTCCGGCGAAGTAAAGGGCGGATCTTGGAACGCTCATCCTCAAGCTTGGGTCTTTCCATTTTTTCTAGGAAAAGAAATTTATGATTGCATAAACAAATTTCAAAAGCTAACAAAACATGGAAAGAAAGGAAATAATGAAGCAGGTTGCTTCTATTGATGAGTTTTTCAGATTTGATTTTCTTTTAGATTTGGGTTTTTAATTAAGATTTGGGGTTGTTCATGATATTCACGTGTTGAGTTGAGTTTATGATAATATCTTTGGGTTGAATTTTATTCATGTAATAATTTTTATCGCTTATTATAACAAAATAAAATTTAGAGAAAACAGATATTATTTTTTAAAATTTAAAAAATAAAGTATTGGAAAAGTTATAATTTAAATTTTTAAAATTAATCTTAAATATTACCAAGGTGTGCCACGTGTAGAATAATATGGACAAATGGATTACAAATCCAAAGCTATGAAATATACTAATGCTTTATTTATTTTGAAGGTTTTGGTATAATTTAAAATTATAATTCTTAATTTATTAATTTTTTTTTATAAAAAATTTAAATTTTAAAAATTAAAATTATAAATCATAATTCTTAACCCAAACTAAACACCATTTAAAATTCTATCGACCCACCAGATTGTTCAACAAATCCAACCAAATAAATTTTTCTCTAAGCATTTTTGTCGGCCAGTAAATTACTGTTATTGTCTTTTCTATTGTTCGCGTCTCTTTATTTGTGTTGTGTTTGATCCTCAATTTTAAAACCACAAAAACATACACCTAAACTACTATCGTTAGAGCGTTCAAATGACGGCTTTTTTGGTTGATAGGTGAGTTGAAAACGTTCAGAATTCTTAATGGGTCACAAAAACATGGAATGGTAGAATTCTTAACGCAGCAATCATGGAAACTTAACTCACAATTTCCATTTTACCAATAGCATGAGTTAGGCTAGTGTAGCAAAGAATTGTTATTTCGACTGAACTTTACATTGGAGAATAGCATAGCTACTAGAAGTATGAACAAAAAAGGAGAAAAAAACGACATAAACAACAATCAGAAGCCAGCGTTCAGCTCATCATTTAGATCAAAGAAAGTTGGTTAATACCGAGAAACGCCCGTACCATTCAATGAGGCAAAACTGATTTCCAAAGCCTCAGATCGGAACTCAGCGTAAAGCTGCCACCACAGGATGCGCGGCCGAACCATTGTTGGATTTATGGCGACCACTAGCAGGCCCGGCTCCTTTACATGGAAATTCAAATTTCCTCTTCTTTCTTGCAGCACCTTCACTTTGAGGCCTAAACATGGCATCCAGAAGTCTACTGCCTCTGGAACTAGGCATGCTCCTAGTAAGATATCTGACAGCTTCCTTTGTTTCTGAATCGTCTGGACGCTTGTTCAACAATCTTTTACAGGTAGGTTGGTCCTCTGACTTCAGGTGGTTGCGAGGAATTTGATAACTAGGTCCTAGCAGATTTAAACACAACTCAAGTTAGTTCAGTCCAAGGATTTCACGTCACAAGCATAATAAAATCATCTTACACACGCATTTTACCTGGAGTCTCAAAGGAAAACACATCTGGACTCCGAGCTCTGGGAGGCGTGAGAGGATGGAAAATATCGTCTGCACTAGTATCGTCAACATCCTGCTGGCAACTATTTTCACCAAGAGATGTAGTAGTACATGCGTCAACATTGATGCTTGAAATTTTTTCAAAGCAATTGCCTTCTCCAGATGAAACTGAAGCACTTGTATCTGTAGAAAATGGACAGGCCTTCTCAACATTATCTAGAACTGACTGAGGTGATGTAGTTCTAGTTTCCAGATCCAACGGTTGTTTTTCAGCTTCCATTAAGCTTGAAAACCAGGGAGTACCACGCTTTACATAAAAGAGAATATATGCATTCTGGGATAAAACATATTCCTCTCGAACCCTGGTAACCTACATAACAATCAATTTTATTTCTCGGTGTTAATGATGGATTACAAGATTTTCCTTTTCAACAGAGAAGGGAATGAATAGATTATAAAGTAAGCAATTTTTATGCAAATATTACAGGTTATAGCCACATCCTAACTGAGGCACAGTAGGCAATGGCTAAGATACTATAAGTGCAACAACAAATTAAGAATTTCAACCGAGGAAATTAAGGAAAGACCGGTAGAATATCTAATGCCATTCAAATCAGTCGAGTGGAAAAGAATTTTACTACCTATCCTAAGTTAACTTTGATGCAAGAGAAGCTAGAATATGAAAGGGGTCCATCCTTAAAGATATTAGTGTGTGTGTGTGTGTGTGTGCAGAAAGCCAGGGGAACTATTAATGAATAAATAAACAAGCATATGAACTAGCACTCTATGTCATTTTAGGGAAATGATGTTTACAGTCAGTTAAGAAGCATCTGAGTTATGAGGTTCAGACAATGCATCCAAAAGAAATTCAAATAAAGTAAAGAAGACCAGTTTAAGTGCTTAGAGAAGTCCTATAGAGAATGATGCCTAGAAAATAGCTCCACACAAGCCAGATCCATTCCGTGAGACAGCAAATTATAATAAAAATATTACCCTCGAGTCATCCAACCTATACCATGTGTCTGGAGAAGAACGAATGAAGCTGAAGTAATGCCCAGAAGCAGATGAAAACCCAACATGGACGATAATTCCATAGAGATCATACATCAGCCCCGCCTATTTCAGAGAAGAAATGAAGTAAGTCTTTAAAACTGTCTCACTGTAATATCAAACTTTGATTAAAAAGAAGCTACGCGATCATGCCCAGCACATAATGTGACATTTTTCCCAGAACTTCAGATCATTGACTTTTGCTTGAAAATAATTCTATCATCCACCAAAATAGCCTTAACTCCACAGTACCAAATAATTATTTAATTGAAATCTATGTCCATACAGTCTAAATACTGCCTTCATGTGCCAATTATCTTGCTTTTAATACTTCTCATACTACTAGTAATACTATCATAAATGAACTAACAAAAAGCAGGTAATCAACTCACATTATCACCACTAGTACTAGTACTGTAGGACTGCAAGTCCAACTCCAATGAAAAGTCCACATGTTTATCAATCTTCTCGACAAAAGACCCATCAGCCTTAAACCTTTTCAAATGGAACACAGCAACAGATGGGGCCTGATCCACCATAAGTTGCTTTTCCACTGCCACCTCTTCCTTACAATTCTCACATGTAAACTTAATTTCTGAATCTTCGATCTTTTCCATCTTGGTAAAAGACCCCAGTGCACTTGGAACGCTGTCCACACTTTCAATCTCCAAACTCAGGTCAATCAGAGGTTCAAAAGTTGTTGGAACTTGACCACAGTTGCAACATTGGAGCTGAGAGTCAACCATGATGTTACAAGTCAGTAGGCAAAACTAGAAAATGAATTTTTGCTATTTAAAAAAAACAATTTCACATCATATTCTTAAACAAAACTGAAAGAAATCCACTTTTGATATCATACTTTACTTATAAGACGACCACCAAAAACCTGCTCCACAAGGTTTTCAGCTGGAGGAGTCGAACACTTTTCATTTGTCTTTGAATCCAAAAGGCAACTCTCAAGTCTATCTAAGAAGCATTGTAGGAATTCATGGGCATCTTCCTGCTCGTATCTAAGGAAAGAAGATGAGAAGTCTGGTTGATTCAAGGTCAAGGGCCACCAAGTGATGAACTATCTCAAAACTGTTGACTTTGTGCGTAATCTAACAAAACAAATATATGTTTCTCTCAAATTTCAAAGCAGAGCTGCTAATATTTTATGATTTCCCACTTTCTTTTTTAAGTTCAACACTCAGGAAAAACTATTATTGAAGGCTTCTTCAATGAAATCTCAATTCTTGTGAATATTTCATCGCAACATCTCAACAACAAGAACAATTATTCACATAAACTTTCATAGATGTTCAAAAGGATACAATTCAAATTGTTGACAAACTTCAATGGTGAAATAAGCCCTCCCGAAGATGATAAGGAGAGTTGAATGTGGTCATGGAGAGCACAGACAACACAGAATTCTTCAAAACCACCTGATAATTTCCAATATCAAACATTCTTTATCCAAAAAAAAAAAAAGAAACGAACAAAAAGATAAAGTAAATGAGAAGATTAACACCCTAGAATCGCAATCTTACGTTCACATGGCACGGAGTGATTGCAAGAACGAAGACCCTGCACGAGCGGCACTGTATGGGTAAAGCACTGAAGAACCGCATTCATAAAGCATGTGTTTCCCAGATTCATAAGCCCAGCACCCTGCAACAAACAAACAAACAAAAAATACATGAAAATAATTGAAAAACCCTAAATAAGAAAGAAAAAAAAATGCAAAATCGGAATGATCCAGAGGGAAAACCACATACCACCATGGAAGGTTGAGATTCTTGAATATTAAACAAATTATCCGAAAAGAACATCGAATCCTTGGAAGAAGACCAAAAGGATCTCCCAGAATCCGCGTCATAATCAGACGAACCACTGCGGACGGAACCAGAAAGGGAAGTCCGTGACTCTTCTTCGTCTTTTTGAGCTTTTTCGTACCCACCGGAGCATAACTTATCAACGAGGCTCGACAATTGAACAACGGAAGACTGATCCGCTAGGGCCTTCGAAGCGGCTTTCGAAGCTTGATCAGCAATGGCTTTCAAGTCCGAATCCAGCGAAGACCTAGCTTCACAATCCGGCGGAGAAACCGAATCGGGGACGGCTTCGGCTTCGGGTTGAGGAAAAGAACGCCATGGATCGAGCGATTCATCTGGAACGGGCGTTTCCGAGGGAGATTCCCCGAGGTTTGGCTGTAAAGGAACCGAATAGGAAGTCGTTTCTTGAGATTCTTTGGGATCGGACTCCATGGAAACGGTTGATCAGAGAAATGGCGGATTTCTGGTTTTGGGTTGTGAAAGTGAGAGGATTTTGGGAATTTGAAAGAGTCGGTGGTGGTGTGAAGAAGAAGAAGAAGAACAAGAAGAAGAAGAGGGAAGATGAAAAGGTTGGAATTTTGGAGGGTTTTGTGATGTTTTGAAAAGAGAGGGAAAACTCGCTCTTCTTTTTTTCCTTTTTCTTTTTTAATAATTCGTCTTTCCGCTCCAAACCGAATTTGGAATTTTTGAGGTTTTGGCGTGTTGTCTAGACGTTACCATCTAGTATGACTAGTAGGATATCTAATATAATTTTCTAGAGAATTGGAGATTGCGAAGGTACGATGCGGCAAAATTCGGATCTATATTAAAATCATCTTTTCTCCATATTTTTTTTATTATAATTTTAATTAAATTCAACAGCTAAAAATATACATCCTTTCTAAAATGTTATAACTTATAATAAAAAGATCTTAAAAATTGAAGGAAAAATGAGTACGGTAAGTAATATTAAAGTTGGAAGCACATCAAGAAAGCGAATAATTTAAAATTTAGATTTGTTATAATATTATATTCTTCATTTCAATTGAGTTAAATGGCTCAATTTAGAGTTTAGTTCTTTCCTCAAGTTTAATAGTTCAAATCATTTTTAAATAGTACAAAGTGCCCATTATATTTGCTTTTTACACCTACCAAACATAAATTTAAATTTTATTTTCTACTCAAATTAAAACTTTAACTACATATTTAAACGTCAATTTAAACCACATAGTTTGAATTTTTTAGTTTAAACCAACAAAATTCAAACCAACAAACTGTTTTGATTTGAACAGAAAAATTCGAACAACGTGGTTTAAACAGTAGTTTGAACTTGTGTTTGATTGTGCATTTAAAGTTTTAATTCAAACACAGAATATAATCCAAATTAGTGTTTGGATGAATCTTGCAAATTGTAAATTTAACTTATAATAAAAAGATCTTAAAAATTGAAGGAAAAATGAGTACGGTAAGTAATATTAAAGTTGGAGGCACATCAAGAAAGTGAATAATTTAAAATTTAAATTTGTTATAATATTATATTCTTCATTTCAATTGAGTTAAATGACTCAATTTAGAGTTTAATTCTTTCCTCAAATTTAATAGTTCAAATCATTTTTAAATAGTACAAAGTGCCCATTATATTTGCTTTTTACACCTACCAAACATAAATTTAAATTTTATTTTCTATTCAAATTAAAACTTTAACTACATATTTAAACGTCAATTTAAACCACATAGTTTGAATTTTTTAGTTTAAACCAACAAACTGTTTTGATTTGAACAGAAAAATTCGAACAACGTGGTTTAAACAGTAGTTTGAACTTGTGTTTGATTGTGCATTTAAAGTTTTAATTCAAACACAGAATATAATCCAAATTAGTGTTTGGATGAATCTTGCAAATTGTAAATTTGAACTGAATTGGCGTTTGGATTAAAAACAATTCTAACTATGAAATTGGTGGTAAGTGACAAATACCTCTTGAAAGTACATGAATCAGAATTTTTACTATTTATTCTTGATTCATAACTTTTTTAGTCAAATAATTACACTAATAAAATGGTATTTATCAAGAGTAGGGGGTAAATGTTCAGACTCATGCACTTTTAATGATAAATTTTCTATTTTTTTTCTAGAAAATTGGTTCAAATTGATGAATTGAAGGGAGGAGTTGAATCTAGAGTTGAGCCATTTCAGCTCAAATAAAATATTTTCTATTCAAATTAAAATTTTAACTACATATTTAAACGTCAATTTAAACCACATAGTTTGAATTTTTTAGTTTAAACCAACAAACTGTTTTGATTTGAACAGAAAAATTCGAACAACGTGGTTTAAACAGTAGTTTGAACTTGTGTTTGATTGTGCATTTAAAGTTTTAATTCAAACACAGAATATAATCCAAATTAGTGTTTGGATGAATCTTGCAAATTGTAAATTTGAACTGAATTGGCGTTTGGATTAAAAACAATTCTAACTATGAAATTGGTGGTAAGTGACAAATACCTCTTGAAAGTACATGAATCAGAATTTTTACTATTTATTCTTGATTCATAACTTTTTTAGTCAAATAATTACACTAATAAAATGGTATTTATCAAGAGTAGGGGGTAAATGTTCAGACTCATGCACTTTTAATGATAAATTTTCTATTTTTTTTCTAGAAAATTGGTTCAAATTGATGAATTGAAGGGAGGAGTTGAATCTAGAGTTGAGCCATTTCAGCTCAAATAAAATGGCTCATTCAGTTCAAATTAATGCCCTTAATAAACATGTATCCCAATTGTGGTTTGGACTGAATTAGGCTAATCTGAGCTGAGTTGCCCAACCAAACAGGGGCTAAATAACATATCTTATATGATTAGTTGGACTTAGATACCAAAATTAGACAAAAAATCTGGCTCTACAGTGCCCACTTTTTTGCCGTTCTGAAATCTTTTTAGAGCTTGTTCCGTGGCTGGAAAAAGTGGTCAATGAGATAAGTGACAAATACCTCTTGAAAGTACATGAATCAGAATTTTTACTATTTATTCTTGATTTATAACTTTTTTAGTCAAATAATTACACTAATAAAATGGTATTTATCAAGAGTAGGGGGTAAATGTTCAAACTCATGCACTTTTAATGATAAATTCTCTATTTTTTTTCTAGAAAATTGGTTCAAATTGATGAATTGAAGGGAGGAGTTGAATCTAGAGTTGAGCCATTTCAGCTCAAATAAAATGGCTCATTCAGTTCAAATTAATGCCCTTAATAAACATGTATCCCAATTGTGGTTTGGACTGAATTAG
>NW_010364208.1:58933-65203 GCF_000414095.1 Morus notabilis
GGAAAGAGTATGAAATGCAGATAAAGCATATATCAAAATCACAGGATTCTGTCCTGAAGATCTGTCATTAAAGTGGATGCCAAGGAGCTAAGCTTCTTCCCGGTCTCGCCCGCCATATTTTTAAGGGAAGAGATATCCTGTTGTGCCTTGAAAAATTTTAAAACAAAAATCACAAGATCAAACCGAGAGCAGTGTGTACTAACTCAAATAGATTATATACATGCAACCAAAAGAAAACACACGTATGTGTGTATAGGCACGAAGAAACTTGGCAAATTGGTACGTGCAATTTATACCTGGAAAGACAATCGGTTAAGGAGGTCACTTGCTGTAAGATCAAGCGCAGTATCATCCGAGCTGCGACCGAAAAGATCAGCACTAGATATGGCAGTCGAACCCTGGATGTAAAACAGAGAATATGTTATCAATGACCAAGTCCATTACTAACCGAAAAGATCAGCATTAGATATGGCAGTCGACCCCTGGATATAAAACAGAGAACATGTTATCAATTACCAAGTCCATTACTAACAGTTATCACATTCCATTCCATGAAACAATTATCTCCGGGTGTGTTCACTTAACGTGGAAGGGGGAAAGAGAGGAGTGTTTTCCTTTCTCATTCAATCACCTGTTTACTTAAAAAATTATAAATGGTTGTTTGATGAAATGTCAATCCTTGCATCCCTTATAGTATTGATTCCCGTTCAAAGGGAATGAATGCTAAATTTTACTTATATGCCCTTGATAAGTTCTCATATTATTATCCGATGATTATAAGTACTTGAAAAATATTAAATTGGTAAGATATCTCTTCCTAAATTCTCTTCCTAAATTTAGTAAATAAACTTAGAAAGGACCTATTCTACTTTCTCATGAATAAGTAAACACTAAAAAAGGAACTGATTTCATTCTCACAATCTTATTCATTTACAATTCTTATAATCTTATTCATTTACAATCCTCTCGAAACTCCGCCACCTTTCCCAAGAAATTCCATTGTGGTTCAGTAAAATGCCCATAACGTACTAATCCAAAGCAAATTAGGCATTGTTTTCCCTGTAATGTATGTTTGAGATCATAATGCTAGTGGGCATCGACTCCAATACCATCCCTACTACGTGAGCATAAAAGAATTACTTCAGCTTCCATAGGAAAAGACGTACCATCCAAACACACGGATTTCATTTAAAATAAAATCTATATGCAAGGCGGTGAAGAAATTGGTGAGGCATTTTTATGTTTAAAACTACAGCAAACACTCTAACAAAGTCGTATCGCACTATTTGTACCAAGCAAATTTATCAAACCAAAATAAAGCATAATTTTACAAATCGATCGATCAACATAAAAAGTATCCTACAATCCAGATTTCGTATAACAAGAATATGGTGAGGAAACATACTGAAAACTTTTGCAAGGAGACTTGAGCATCAGCATCAGCTTTGTTCTGATCTCCAAAGAATTGTGCAGATGAAATCGATTTCGCATTTGAGAACTTCTTTCTGGCTTCATCGGTTTCCTCAATCTGAAGATGATGGGAGGGCGGGGTTAATAGGAAACTTATATTTCACCACATCCAATCTAGTGGTGGCATCCAACCAAACACAGAACCAATTATATAACATCATGTTCTATTCATTATCCAGTTTAGCATCGAACAGAACCCAAAGAATTCATTATCCAGTTTAGCATCGAACAGAACCCAAATAATTCATTATCCAGTTTAGCATCATACAGAACCCAAAGAATTCATTATCCTATCAAATCATCGCAACTTATTGGCATAACTAATTGGCCATGAAGGCATTCAAGTTAAAATATACTGTTAAATCTTATAAAAGTAGAAATTAGAGTGACGAGAGTTGGTCAACCATCCTTTCCCCTCTATAAATTTTTCTTAAGGTTATATTGAAATCTATTGATATCATACTAAAATCCCTACAAAATAAGTCTCCAACGTCAAAAACTAAATCAATGTTATTGTTATCCTGAATATTAAACCAGATTAAATAAGATTATGATGTAAATCTCAAACTGCTTGTACATGGAATAAGTTGTATCAGTCCCCTTTTTCTCAGCTATAAGCATGGGTCAAAGGGCTTACTTGCACTTTTGAAGAATGTGAGCCAGTTTTCCTTTGGAAACCGCTGTCCATACCAAAATCTGCAAAGAAGCTTGATGACTTTGGTGGAGACACATGGCTAATCACATGAGGACCACCAGAATTCGTCTCAGCAGATTGAACATTTTCTACATACTCAAACCGGGATGCAAAAGATGATCCTGCTGCTGGAGTGCTGTTATTTGCCGTGGCAACTGGAACAACTGGTTCTTCTGGTTTCTGATCATAGAGACTTTCATTTGGCTGCATTGTAAGATAATCACGTTGAATAAAACATTTTCTCAAGATACTTCTTCCAATAGAGAGCTTGTCAAAAGTATTAAAAGAAATAAACCTAACCTTTGTAGTAAGTTTCCGAGCTCCAAGTCCCCCAGTCTTTCCTGTTTTCCTTGCACCAAGAGGCTTCTTCACAGAACTGGTAATAACTGTATTAGAAGCTTTGGGTGAAGCAGAGATCTCAGGTGCCTCCTGTCTTCCTAAGGAGTTCTCCTTTGGAGCTTCACTGGTCTTGATATTGGCAAGCCCATTTGATGCTTGCACTGATTGGGATGCAACAGGCAATGACGGTGTGCCTACCTCTTCTGCCATACTTTTAGCAACTTCTTTTGAAAGTATCTGCCGGTATAAATCAGCAGCTCTTGATGTATACTTGGCCTCAATTTTGCCCCCATCAGTCCACCCATGCTGCTTAAAGAAAACCTGTGCACGATTGTTTCCTCCAAAGCACATCGTTTTCAACTGGTCAGGAGACCATGAATCTAAATTTGTGGATCTACAAGTGAAAAAGGTAAGATTGAAAGGTGGTGAGATTTCACTCTTGTGCCGCATAATACTGGGTGTTAAATGAAAGCATAAGCAAATATGTGGCTTAGATGAGAAAATAACTGGAACGAATAAAATCAGCCACCTTTAAGCCAAGAGAAGTGGATATATGTTCCAAGTTCCAACTACTCTATCAACATGATAAACAAATCTTATGCAGGTCCACACAGGAGCAGCAAAGAAGATTGCAAACAGAACACCCCAGTTCATTAATTCTTCAGTTGGTATCTTAATACAGAGAACAGATACCCTATCCAGCTGTAAACTTGTAACCAAGGGAAGCCTCAACACACCAGCAGTATACAAAGAAAAAGTTTCTTGAAAGTTACAACATTACTTGACTGAAGAGAATGGTAAGAAAATTCTACCCTCAAAATTTAGACTCAATTAAGAAAAGGTTACAATACTTAAGCATTACTTTGTATCCTATCCTTAAACTCAATCAAGTTAAAACATAAATTTGACTTGGAAACTTTTTCTTTTTTTTTTCTTCCATAGACTAAACGTCATAAACAGGGCTTTTTGGAAAAGATTTGTAACTGGATCTGAAACACCTCAAATTAACCATATCCAAACACCATTTATTCCTCTTTCATTGAGTAAAATCTTAAAATAAAGATTTGTAACTGGATCTGAAACACCTCAAATTAGCCATATCCAAACACCATTTATTCCTCTTTCATTGAGTAAAATCTTAAAATTTCTTTTTTAGTTATTTATTTCACATTTTCACCCATTGCGGCAATCATCCTCTTATAATAAAGATCTCAAATTCGATTTACATGACTGTTTTAAGATCTGGGGTTTGAACGACCTCATGGGCACCTACATGACAAAAGTCAAAGTTTCCTGCCTTCCAAAGATTGTTGGGTTTGGCGAGAGCCCTAGTTTCTACCCCAGGCTCACAAAGAGGATTAGTGGGATTTCTGGGTGTATTAATATACATACATATAAAGGAATAGATCTGCATGTATTATGATCCTTTTCCCCACCTTTTGACTGATGCATGCATTTCTAGCTAATTCAAATAGACATTCTTTTTAATTAACTTCCTTAGCTGGTTAAGTTAATCTTCCCATTACATATTTTCAAAAACTCAAATACAATACGAGTTTAATCCATCCTTCCAGAGCATTCTTTTTCACATGATTGTTGAACGTTATAAAGCCTCAACACATTCTCAATCCTTCAACTATGTCCCATCCAATAACTACATAATCCATCCACATCCCACTACAATATCTCGAGTTCTCAACGTTTCCAAATTCTTATAACACAATGCATGAATAAACCAGAACATCCCCAATATAATGACTAATTAGATATAAGGACACACGTAAAGATACGAGGTAAAATCATTAGATCCATTTCCAGATAACATTGTCAAGACAACGAATCAAATCAAAACATAAACTTGAACACAAATCGCGAAAAGAAAAATGAAAATCACCCAAAATAAAAAAAAAACAATGACTAATTAGATATAAGGACACACGTAAAGATACGAGGTAAAATCATTAGATCCATTTCCAGATAACATTGTCAAGACAACGAATCAAATCAAAACATAAACTTGAACACAAATCGCGAAAAGAAAAATGAAAATCACCCAAAATAAAAAAAAAAAAACCCCTAAATCTCTAAATGAAATTTACCTGACGAAGCTGATATGAACACCGAGGCTGCGATGAACGGCCGAGCAATCAATGCAGAGGAATATCCCATACGTAACCGATGCCCAAGTAGGGTTCTTCGAGTTGCAATCGAAACACATCTAAAACCAAAAATCAAAACCAAAAAGCCACATGAAAATTTTCAAATTTTCAAGATTCGAGATCTGAATTACCAGATCTAAATCAGATCTAAAAAATTCAAAATCAATAGTAACTATAGAATCGAACCTTGTTCTCCGATTTCGCCCTGAGTTTTCTGAAAACGGCATTTTTATCGGTGACATTCTCCGACGCCATTAGAGATTATGAGAAATTGAGAGACGGAAAACGGAGAGGAAAATCCGAAGAGGTGCTTGAAACACCTCCTCAGAATCGGAGACCCAAAAAATGGATTATTACAGATACAAAAAAGTGGAGCCGAAAAATTGCAGGCTTTTTTTTTTTATTCTCGTTTCTGTCTTCTTTTCTTTTTCTTCTTTTTTTTTCTCCCCCGTAACGAAAGCTTTTATTAGTGGGGAAGAAGATATTATGAAATGACTAAAGTAGCCTCGACTCTTTCAAAGAATTTCCAGATGCCTTTTCTTTTTCTTTTTTTTTTTTTTTTTTATGTTTGTTGCAGTCGGTTGATTTGTTGCCAAGTTGCCATTTGTAGGTGTATTTTTTCTGAAGAGAATGGAGTTTTATTTTTTATTTTTTATTTTTTATAATAGGGTTAATTTTGTTATTGATCCTTAATCCTTATGATATACATAATACAATTGTCTCACTTTGATTTCGGAAATTCACTTTCAAAAACTATAGCTGCTATTACATTTTTTAGATAAAGAATTTGGACATGGTAAAAATTTTCTGGTACACATCCTGAATAGGGTGAGAAATGAGAATAATTAAAGAATGGAGGTGGGATGGGGGCAAAATTTTGTTAATTAGTTAGCATTGGAGCATATATATATTGAATAAAGAACAGAAGAGAATGTTGCGTATGTGTTTCTATTTTTCAAACTTTTTGTGTATTTGTTCTTTTCACAACTCATATTAAATTTAACTTTTATATTATAATATTTTTCTCTTACATACACAACTCAAATTAAAAACTCATGTGAAACAAATATATCCTTATCATATGTGTTATTTATCATTTTATTTTATAAACATGTTTTGATGAGACCTTTTCTGACTATATTGTTACAATTAGTTTGTAAGTGTTTAGAATTTGGTTACTATTATGAAAGTTTTTTTATCTCAAACAAAAATTATGGTGAACTTACATTTTTCAAATTTTTCTTTAAGTCAATCATGTTCATTTCACCGATTCAAATTTAGAACTCGAGTTTTGCTACAGTAAAAAGCTCTCAGAAACAGTCACATTTAACTTTTTTACTACAATAAAAAGCTTTCATATAAAGTCACATCTCAACTCGAATTAAAAACTCGAATCCGCGACCTCACTCTGCCTCGTTGTCATCCTTGCCCTCTGTTAATGAACGCTCTATTTCTAGATGGAGTCTAACACAAGATAATACGCAAGGATTTTAAGAGAGATAAACGGTAGAAATAAACAAATTTGCAACCAAAAAAAAATCTAAAGAGAATAACCGTGTATAATTTAAAAAAAAAAAAAAAAAAAAAAAATTTCTCCCCTAGTGGGTT
>NW_010364208.1:66902-88253 GCF_000414095.1 Morus notabilis
TAAGGTATTTGTTGAAAGGTTATGAAAATTTTTTGGGCTAATTAGTCTAAAAGCTTTGATAACAATATTGATGAAAATTTTCATTTGTGTGGCAAAAATCAAAGGCTTCAGTATTCTTGGCATAAATCCAAAGCTGAGTTTTCTTGTTTCTTGTCGTTTTCTCAAAATTTCTCCCAAAAAAAAAAAGAAAAAAAGAAAAAAAGGTCACAAGCCATTACATTCAGTGTGGCATGCCACACAAAGTCCATCAAATCTGGCCAATTCAAGTTAAGTTATACACTGGCATGAGGAGTCTTAATAGAAATGCAACAAATCCTTGTCTTGACTTGATTTATGCCTTAACGAAATAGTTCTAAAAGAGAATGTCCTCACCATAACTAAAATATAGAATATACCACTAATTAGTATCAATTGGAAAATGAATGCTGGGAATAGCCTCAAGTGGTCTCGTGTCCTACCATAATGCTTATAAGTTTCCGATCGTGATATAAAAAATTCTAACCACCGATACTTATCCTATCATGATATTAAAAATTTTGGCAACTAGCGATAGCAGGCCAGCTAATTCTTTGGTATCCTACCATGATACTTAGAGGTATCCCACCGGTGACATTAAAAATTTTGACAACCGGAGATAGCCGCCCAATGATTGTCAATATCCTACCATGATACTCAAAGGTTCTCACACTGATACTAAAACCTATGGCAACTAGAAGTAGCTTGCCAAAGACCGCTAGTAACTTATTGTGATACTTTGCAGTTGTCGGCCAGAGATCGCTAGTATCTTACCGGGATACTTTGACGTCACTGGCCAGTATGTTACCATGATACCAAAATTCCACTAACCAATAGTCACCGATCATACTACAACCGGTACCTTAAGGATAGATTTCATTTCTAAATATATTGATATGATATGGTGTGATATTTTCTATAAAAATTTATTGTATTTCTTTCTCACTGTATAAATCAATCCAAGTCATACGAGCAAAAAAAAAAAAAAAATCCAAGTCATGATTCTGGGGCAGTCCAATGAAGAGCCCATCGTCATTCCATGATTTCTTGGGTATAGTTTTGGGCTTATGTCTCTGAGTTTGCAATCAACATTTTATAGATGGGAGAAAGAGGAAAATAAGTAGATAAATTAAAATTAATAGGTTAATAGTTTACATAAGTTAATAAATAGGTTAAATTATTATTTTCGTCCATAATTTATTTGGTTATGAACCATAACTTGACAAGTTATTGTTCATAATTGTCCATAACTTGTCTGGCTATGAACCATAACTTGACAAGTTTGTCAATAACTTATCTGGTTATGAACCATAACTTGACAAATTATGGTCTATTAATTTCTATAACTAAAAATTAGCCTATATACTTTCTTAAGCTTTTCATATTAGTCTATTTTCTACTATTTCCCTTTGTAGATCGAAGAAAAAAATTTAGTTTAGACTTTTACTCTTTATTTTTAATAAATATCATTTTATTAGTGTAATTATTTAACTAAAAAAGTCATAAATCAAGAATAAAAGGTAAAAATCCTGGTTCATATACTTTTAAGAGATATTTGTTAAGATTACCCTTTTAGATCCGTTTTTGAAAGCTCAATATGTCTCGTTCAGATAAACATTCTTAGCCCTAGTTCTTCAAACAATATCCAATTGGATACATGTTCAATTCTGCAGTATTCTTCCCAAAAAAAACAAGAAAAGAAAAAAACATAAAACAAAAAAGAAAATTTCTGTACCATTCTTATTGCATAAATCTTTCCGAACTTTCTGCCATGATTTCTTTGTTTTTCCGAGTTGGATCTAATGTGATTTATTGTCCTCTGCTGTTTTTTCTCTCTCTGTTTTTTTTTTTAACTAACAATGTTACAGTATATATAATGACAATCATACTTATTAGGAATGCGTCTATTGACACTACATGTTTTACTTTTTATATACCTTTTTTATATTATTAAAATACCCATTAATAAAATTACTTTTAAGGATAACAATATTTTTTAAAAATGCTCATTACACACCCCACCTTATAAAAGTAATTATTGCCTTGTAAAAATTATTGTGCCTGTTTTTTCAAAAGAATAAGGAGGGATTTCAACGGAAAAAAAGCCTCTCCAAAAGAGTTCGTGGTTAACTTTCATTATTACTGATTGCATTGTTAATACATAATATATATATATATATATATGTTAAAGTATTAAATTATTAGTGACTCACTTTCTAATAACTTAAGTTTTTGGGATGAATTGGTAAACTAATATGGTATTAGAGCGGGAAGTCCTGAGTTTAAACCTCCGTAATTGCACTTTTTATTCTCATTTAAATTGTCATCATGTGTTGGGTCTTTAATATATTTCGGGTTTAAATATTCACGTGTTGGGCTTTCCAATTAATTTATGGGAGAAAGAGGAAAATAGGCCAAGACTTGAGATGAATTAAAATTAATAGGCCAATAGTTTACATAAGTTAATAAATAGGCCAAATTACTGTTTTCGTCCATAACTTGTCTAGTTATGAACCATAACTTGAGAAGTTATTGTCCATAACTTATCTGGTTATGAACCATAACTTGACAAGTTTGTCAATAACTTCTCTGGTTATGAACCATAACTTGACAAGTTATGGCCTATTAATTTCTATAACTAAAAATTAGCCTATATACTTTTTTAAGCTTTTCATATTGGCCTATTTCCTACTATTTCCGTTAATTTATCCACACGATTGTCTATTGTCCAGCCCACATATGAGGAGAAGTGTTAAAATATTAAACTATTGTTGGTCCACTTTCTAATAGCTTAAGCTTTTAGAATTGATTGATAAACTAACAATATATATATATATATATATATATATATATATTCTTCATCATTTGATTATGTATTAAATTAAGAGAGATGGTAATGTTGTGCTTTGTATTTGTCATGATCACTGTTTTATTATCGACATCCCCAGTTAATGACAACATTATAGAAGAACGAAAATGTAAAAAGTTAAAAAACTGGAGTTTGAGTCCGTGCCAGGAATGAGGATTTTTCAGTTCTCTTTCTCGTCTGAATTTAGGGGGGAAATGAAGAACTGGAGTTTCTATGATTTGGGAGGTGAGTATTGAGGAACATATGTAAAGATGGTTTATTATCTTATCATTATCTTGTTAGTTTACTCTAACGAATGTTTACCTGTCGTGACTTGATCAAGCCCTCTTAAACAGTATAGACACCATTGCCAATGTTATTTAAGCTCTTTTATTTATTTATTTTTATTTTTTACTGAATTATTCTGATTTTGGTTATGGGGCCTCTTACCTGGGCGATGTCCCACATCTTGTTTTTGCTGAACATTGGCCGATTAACAATTAGCCGGTTTGGTTCATAGGTTGAAACAGAAATTTAAATTTTATAATTAAGAAAAAACACTATAGTAAAAAGATTTAAACAATAATTCGAATTTATAAAATAATTGGAGGCAATATTTATCCATAAGGAAAGCTCTACTAGAGAGCTTCTGAACCACATAAACACACCCAGCTAAAAAAAGAAAAAAAAAACAACACTACGTTGCCTTAATCCAATTATCAAAAAAAAAAAAAAACATTGCCATTGACATTGAAAGAATAAAAAGATTAAAAAAAATTGAAAGATCAAAGAAAGAAAAGGATAAATATAGTTGGTGAGTGGATGAAAAAAGGCAATACATTTTAGTTACAAGGACTTTTTTTTGAAATTTTAAAAGGGGTGTAACAAGTAGAATAAAAAGTGGTTTAAAAATGTGTATGTAAAAAGTGGAATAGGAATAATTTAATTGTAGATACTTTTTTGAAATTTTACGAGAAGTGTAATAAGTGGAATGTATGGTGGTTTAAGAAGAACTAGAGGATTGTGTTAAATAATTAGATATATAAAGAACGAAATATTTACAGTAGGTAATAAGGGTATATTTTAAACTGCCAAATATGTATTAGATTCTGCTAGTTTTGTAAACCTTCTCATTTTATATAATTTTAATCAGATTCAAAGTTTAAAAACATACACGATAATAGATTATATTTGACCATAAAAAAGCTTCATAAAAGAAAGAAAGAAAAAGAGAGATAAAAAAACCGTAACAGAGAGACCATCCCACAACCCACATATTAACACTGGCAAATTCAATCATTTCTGTGCATTTATGAGTTGTTAAATAACATCATCGACACAAAGTAAAGACATCACGTGATAATTTGTTTTTTGGGCTTATTATATTGACACCTCTTGTATTTTATTTATATTATAGTGACATCCTATAAACTACTGAAACTAATCAACACTCCTTAACTTTTAAAAAAAAAAAAATTACACGGACACCCCAACTAGACCGTGAATTGACCATCCAAGTTGGCCGTTAATTTTTACAAAATGCCCGAAATACCCCTGAAATATCAAGAATGTGATGGTTGTTAATGTCCTCCAACTGCTATTCTTGTCGATCAATGAATGCCATGGTTTTCTTGCACTTGAATCATCTCCAACTGTTCGCAGCATCAAAGAGTACGCTTCCCTTGCAGGATACAAGTCCATCCTATTCTCTCAAATAAAACAAATAATAATAATAATAATAATAATAATAAAATGGCAATACTTGGCGTTGGAGATGATTCAACTATTGTCCACGGAACTTGTGTCCATAAAACGAGAAACAGAATTCCGTTAACTTATCTATCAGTTACTCTTAAGTTATTCCACAAAGATCAAACGCCAAAGAGACCGAGCACCTGCTGCAGCGCCTGGCGAAAGTGCTCCACCGGCGACGCCGTCTTTGATATTTGACGAGACAAGTTTTCTTCAGAAACTACAAATCTGACAAGCGTGGGGGAGGCGACTGATCTCCGAATCGGGGCTGGATTGGTGTACCGTGGCTGGGTGGCGTCGCGTCGGCGTGGTAAGGGTTTGAGGTCGCCGGGGTTGGGCTGGGTTCTCAAGTTTCCAGTGTCGCCGCTGGGTTCGCAAGTTTCCGGTGTCGGGGTTGGGTTGGCGTCGCCGCTGGGTTGCCGTCAGCGAGGGAGGGGAGGTCGATGGGAGAGTAGCGTACATGGGTGGGGTGGGCAATGTGATCTAGGGTTTTTTTTTTTTTTTTCCCCCTCAAATGAAGAATTAAATGGACGGCCAGGATTGGTCTTTGTGGATCAATGGCTAATATTAAAAGGAGTAGTTTTGACATTTCTCACCTAAATTTAACATAAGTTTGATCAATGGAGTGTTACTGTGATTAATTTCGATTTAAAAAGTGTCACTGTAATATTTATAAAATAAAAGGAATGTTACTGTAATAAGTCTTTAGTTTTTAAAAATAAAAATATAAAAAATAAAATAAAATGAGTGATTGGCATACATGAAAGAAGAAATAAGAAATAGGAACGTGCACCATGAAATAATACACATAAACATGCACGACAAAAGATAAGACAAGAACAAAAGATGACAAAACGATTCTCAAGTTTTATGACTGGGGGACCCATATATATGATAAGATTTTTAAAACAAAATATTTTAAAATAAAAAATAAAATAAAGAGCTAAATAATACTGTCCATAAAAAAAAAGAAGAAATGGAATAAATTAAGAAAATGCTGTTGACCACACACCTCAAACACGGTACAAATGATATTGATAATTCACAAATTGGAAAACATGATTTATATGTTAAGGAAAAGAAAGGGGAAAAGGAAGAAGAAAATTTTTGAGGGAAAAAAAAACATCGAGAGGTTCGGGGAGAGAGAGAGAGAGAGAGAGAGAGAGAGAGAGAGAGAGCAAAAAGGGGTAAGAAATGAAAGCCAAAAGCAGGAAAAGGGTTGTAAGAGTTAGGATCCGTTTCCATAGCTGTTGTTTTTGTCTTTTGATTTCAGAGGATTAGAACAACTTTTTGAACCTGTTTAGTTAAATAAATAACAAAATTTATTGTTTCAAAAAAAAAAAACATAATGTAATATGCTTTTAAATATAAATGAAATCTTTAATTTGTTATTTACAAATAATTTGTTAAAAATGTGAATAAAAAAGACTTTATAAGTAACAAAGAGGTGATTTGTTCCAAATTAAGAACATTTAGGGCTCGTTTAATTCGTTAATTCGAGTTGAGATGTGACTTTATATGAAAATTTTTTATTATGATAAAAAAGTTAGATGTGACTGTTTCTGAGAGCTTTTTAGTATAATAAAACTCGAATCGGTAAAATGAACGGAGCCTTAAAAATCAAAAATCCAATCAGCGTGTCTACTCAAACACGTCCAAAAGTAATTCTCACACAAAAACAAAAACAAAAATGTTTGTTTTAAGCCCTTTCAAACGGGACCTTCAAGATCATAAAAATTACCTTAATAAAAAGAAATATTTTTTTCTTTAAAAAAATAGAAGAAAAATTTTAAGTTCGGTTAAATACTAGTGAGATAATGATGGCACTATCAGGTAACGCTCAACATTTCAGCGAAAGAAAATAAGTAACAATCAACATGTAATATTAGTTATTCACCAAAAAACGGTCCATATATTTGTAAAAAGTAATGTCATCTAATTAATTAAATAATCAATCATGATTGATCATTATTACCTTATATTCGAAATTATTTCAATATCGATTTTTTTTTCCAGTGCTTAGGTTTCTTTTATATATATGTGTGTGTGTGCACGCGCGTGCATATGTGTCCTCGCTTTGGAAAAATGGGCAGCTTGTAGATATATTTGAAGATGTAACTTTCTGGTTCTCAATATTTTTTATGGTAGGTACCAACGAAATGGATCCATGAACTCTCCCCACCCAAAGTGTTTAAATTATCTTAATGATCAATGCTTTCATGATTAACATGATGTTGACCCCATTTTGCATAAAGAGAAATCCTTAAAATCTAGGGTTATCTTTTTTCTTTTACAGTATTAATAAAAAGATAATTTGTAAGAGATTTTTTATTATAAAAATATATATAACAGATAATTTATATACATATCTAATAATTAAAAAGTAAAATATAGTACTAAAGAAACTCACATTTTGCAAATAAGACAGGTTTTGTTTTTTTTTTTTTCTACCATTGTTATAGTGCCGCGTCAGTGATTAATACAAACAATTATTTTCTTTTATCAGTATTAGTAATTATTATTACTATAAAAAAATCTGACGTGTTATTTATCAAAATAAAATAATCAAATATTTTTCTTAGAAAGAGTCCCTATTTTTTTTTATTTTTTATTATTCATCAAGAATCTATTGTTTCGTATTTTAAAACATTTTGTGTAAGCGATGAATTGGCATGTAGAAAAGAGAACAAACCCCTTCTAATTATTATATGTGCAATTTGTTTTGTCACTAGTAGCAGGATGCTCCTTCTTGCTGGGAATGAATCCCATCTCTTGATGATGTCGGTTCTTCCATCACACGCTCAGCAGTGTGATTAGTGGCGGAACTAGAATTTTATTTTAAAGGATATAAACTAAAAACATGAAAGCCTTTGAAATCGTTAAATTAATAACTCTTAATTTTATTACATACTTGGAAGCACATTTTGTTGAATTTTTTGCTACATGTTAGTAGAATTTTCTTAAAAGTTCAGGTCTCGTTCATTTTACTGATTCGAGTTTTTAGTTTTAGATTTCTATAGTTAAAAGCTCTCAGAAAATATCACATCTAACTTTTTCTACTACAGTTAAAAGCTCTTAAGAAATGTCACATCTCAGCTCGAATTGAAAACTTGAATCCGTAAAACGAACGATGCATTAGTGTTTTTTTGATTTATTATTTTCTTATGCATTTAATTTAGTTAAAAAAATAAAGTAGAACACTTAAATAAACTATTTGGATGTGATTAATTTGAAAATAAATTATTTGCGGTACATAAAAAAATAATATTTGAAAAGGTTGCAGGAAAAAATATAGAGACGCATTTAAAAAAAATTATTTCAGTAATGACTATTTAGAAAAAAGTATATAATATGTCCCACTAAAAAAGATATTGTATCAATACTACAAAAACATAAGAATGAAGATTTTTAAATAGGGAAACATTTGAAAAAGAAAAAAATTTGCTTCAGGCAAATAAATTAGAAAAGAAAGGATAGGAATACGTTAGAGAAAAATTTTGTTAATGAGGGGATCCGTTTAATAGGATCCAATTTTTATCAATGCCACTTGAGGCTAGCTCAAGTAGTTGGGTATGTGAATGTGTGCATATGTTTATCATGGTTCAAATCTTAGTATTTTCATTTCTTGAATAAAGTGGAAGCCATCAGCCTCACATCATATATATAAAAGAAAAGGTTCCTTAGCGCTCAGTGCAGATTCGAGGTTCTACCTCGTTCGTTTTGTTGATTCGAGTTTTCAATTCGAGTTGAGATGTGAAATTTTTGGAGAGCTTTTAACTGTAACAGAAAAAGTTAGATTGACATTTTCTGAGAGCTTTTAACTGTAGAAATCTAGACCTGAAAATTTAAATTAGTGAAATGAATGAGGGCTTAGAGTAACAGATTCTTCCTTCATCAACCTGAAAGAACCAATTCGAGAATAGTAAAAGCAGATTGGAGGAAAAAAGTTTAGAAATGAGAATTGCAATAATGTTGATTTAAGATAAACAATAATTTTGATTTAAGCCCTTTTAAAATTCTTTTTTCATTAATATTATAGAAGAAATTAACCCTAAATTTAGGTTTTAATTATTATTCATCAAAATCAAATTTATAATTCTCAGGTAGGATCTTAAAAAATAAACTAGTAAAAAAACTTTATTTTTTAGTTGTCAGATTTATATAAAAAACTGTTTATTCTACATATATATATTTTTTAAAATTTAATACGATTTTAACAAAATTCAACTATCAGACGCTGGTACCCTACTCATAAAGAGGCCTTACTAGAGGAACTCTCATTAACTTGATGATTTTCTGATATACATACCAATTAGTGATCAATAACTTCAACTTGATACCCTTCCAAAAAAAAAAAATCAACTTGATAGGGAGTGGAGCTTAGCAAATTTTACATGATAAGAAAGGAAATGTATTTTTCACCAGATGTGTACCCATGAATAAAAGGTACTTTTACTTCAATTGGAAAGGGTTCGGGAAATCTCCAAAATTGAGGGCCAACTTATATGTGTCTCTAGTGCAACGTATATGCGAATAATCAATCACCATTTGTCAAGTTCCTCAACATTATCTTTTTTAGAATCATGAAATTTTAGGCATACATAGGCACGTTTTTATATTTTGGGACAAAGAAAGTTGGGCCAGTCATTGTCAATTGATATTGTCTGTACGTGAGAATCCAAATTATGTGGGTCTTTGAGGTGCACCTTTAGGAAAAGGAAAAGCACAATGGATCATCTTCTTGTTAGTTATTTTAAGTTAATATACTTTCTACTAAACCCCAACTTGTTTTCTTAATTACAATATGATTTCTTCATGTTTTAAGAATTATAAGGATGCCCAATTTGTTGGACTTTAAATGTAGATGCATTTCAATGGATAACATTGAATATACCCTGAAATTTCAGGAAGAATAATCACATTTTTAACGCAAAAGTCTTTGATTTATTGATAATTTGTTCTCTCAATATTATATATATATATATAAATGGATTTCTGCTTGTTTTTTCTGTAACTATTTTCGCTCATTTTTTTTTCATTAGTTCAAGAATTCCTCACTGAATAAATTAAAGCCTTTCCCAATCTTTAGTAAAGCTACGTAGGTTGATCCAAGTTCTTTACATAATCCTTGTTGTAGGATAAAACGCGAATCTAAATTAAACCTTATATAGGGCCCGCACGCCATAAATAAGAGCATTAAATAATTAATGACAGCTCAGTTTTAACTATCATGTTAGTGAGCAACTCTCTTAAGAGTCGACCGTTAGAAAAAAAAAGGGTCAGACATACGAAGGAGGACGACTATTTTGAAAAGATACAAAGGACAACATGAGATCGACCGTACCCGCAATCATAGGTGAATAAATTTCAGGGAGCATTTACAATGTCGAGGCTATACAGAGATAAGATTTGTGAGATTTGCTCCAAGATTTGCCAATAAGGAAACCGTCATGATTGATTCTTTTGGGAAACTATCCCAAAAGATAAGGGAAGTTTCCCTGAATTTGAATAGGAAAACAAGCATGGGCGATGACCTAAGGTATAAATAAGGGATTATTGGTCAAAAATTCCCTTAGCCTCATTCTGAGCATTACTACATGTAATTCTCTACCAACGTAGTGAAGTTTCTCTCTTCCCTACAATGGACGTAGCTCTCGAATTGAGAGTGAACCACTATAAATTTTTTGTGTGTTCTTGCTTTAATTTTGCTCTTAATAACGTTTTAAATCATTTAATTCGCGCAAACCGTTTAGAAATTTGTTCTTATTTTGTCAACAATCCTTTTTTTTTTTTTAATTTTGGTTTAGGTGTGTTTCAATGCTAAGATACTATCAACTACTTGAAATATTGTTTCTTAGTTCTCGGAATTTGGTTTGTTAAATATTATAACATTTATCATTAAAATATATGAAATTCAAACTTTTTAATACTATTTAAACTTAGGGAAAAAATATGATTTTTCCCCTCTTCCTTATAGAAAATGAATTTTCTTTTACTAAACATTGAGAGTATCACCAACAAGAATTCATGTGAATACGTCATATCTACAATTACAAATAACAATTAGAGGCTAAGTACCTGATATATGCAGGTTAACCTCAAACAGTTGAACCATTAAATGTATCACATAGTTATAGGGAGTGTCGGCAGCTCATAAAACAGAGAAATATTCCTAAAATTTCGAACCAAATATTGTTTTTTCTTCATTAAAGAATGATCAGATGTAAGACTAAAAATATCAATAAAAAACATCAACAATAATAAATCAATATAAATAAAATGGTAGGAGAGATTTCATGGAATATTGTCGCATATAAAACGATCAATATAAAATATATCATTAGTAAGAAGAAAATATTACACATATAAGTTAGAACAAAAATCCTTCTTACTCTTAGAGCCATAATAACACTGAAATTAAAAATATTACAAACGCTAGCCATACATAGATTTCACAAACTCTGCCTAGGGCCACTCATGGCCATATCTGTGAAATATGCGTTGAAGGAGCAAAATTATCAACGGCACGTCGGAACAAGAAGTTGTCGAAAGGCATTTTAGTTCGATGCATGGATCTCATGCTATTTTTACTTCTGTCGGCATACGATCCATCCGAATTAAAGCCAAAAACATCAACGCAATTAACAATAGCACAATGACATTCTAGTACGTTTCAGTTTCACGTAATAGTAGAGTAATACTAAGAACAATCAATCGCGACTGTTTCTAATCATTAAACAACAAAATCTTAAAATATTTCCTGTGGAACAACCTTATGTACAATCAAGGATTATTCTCAGTGGTGCTCTTTAAATTTTAAGGTCATTCTCAGTTTGCCTCATGAACTTTAAAAACTCTTATTTTGTCTCTTGAACTTTGAATTGTTCTGATCAATTAACCATTTTTGTTGTAATTTTTGTTAAAATTAGATGGAAAAAGAAGATGTTAAGTGTGATCATGTGGTTTTTTTATCTATTTTTTTTAATAGAAATCCAAATAAAAAGACCGCGTGATTGCGTTATTTTCTTTTTTTTATCTGTTTTCAACAGAAATTGCATCAGAATGAGTTAAGTGGGAACAATTTAAAATTTAAGGGGGCAAAGTAAAAATTTTTAAAGTTCATAGGGCAAACTGAGATTGACCCTAAAGTTTAGGGAGCATAAATGATAATAATCCTACAATCAATGGTTAAAAATGGATAATTGCGAAAGCCATGATCTTCGTTAGCAAAATTGGAAAGTGCTAGGGCATTCATGTCGACCTTGCTTGGCCATATATGTACAATAAACATGTTACACGGCTGTTAGTGTCCAGAGAGACGCTGAAATTAGTACATACGTTGTAGTTGTTGTTACACCATGGTCGAGGAATCGACCACTCTATCGAACGATAGGTGGCGAGCACTCCCCGCCGAGAATCGGTCGCTGGAGTCGAGGGAACAGACTGTAGCTGAAGTGGCCTTTACGTCGAGAGACCATACGTGGCGAGATGCGTCGAGCACCATGACTCGACTTCTGGAGGCCACTGCGTCGAGACAGCACGTCCAGTCAAATTCATCAACGATCTTATCAACTCGGGGAAGGAAGTATTGATCCAACTGCTACTGCAAGAGTCAGGAAATCAGGTGGCAGATGAGAGGGATCAGTCGCATTTCCTGAGGTTGTCATCATGAAAACTCACCTACCCGCCCGTAAATCGAGGGACGGAAGATGGCCTCCCCCTTGGGAACGGCGAAGGGATAATCACATGTAAAGGCCTATAAATAGAGCCAAGAAAATGGATGAAAGGTTACGCACTATTCCATTACTCCAAGAGAGTTTGTAATCCTAGAAGATATTAGTGCATTCACAAGTGGATTAAGCAAAGAATTCTTGCCGAACCACTATAAATATCTGTCTCATTTACATTATTTCTCAACTTTAATCATTAGTTAAACTGCGAGTGTTATTGAGAGTGTCTTTAAAAAGTAAGTAACGCGTCAACAGTTATGCTTCTTAATTGACCTTCGATTTATTACTCACGTGGTTCTTGTGCAATATCATTCTCATTCCTATCAATGTCACATATCTTTTGCAAGCTTTTTTTCTTTTTCTTATTATTATTTTTATTTTTAAGAAGAAGAAGAGAGAATCAAAAGATAAGGTTTTACTGACAAAGCTTTGGCACGACCACTTGTTGTGTACTACGCTACTAGCACGCGTCTTTCTTTGTACGGCTAATGGGAGAAGATTTTGGAGTGTCAATTAGTTAACAGTTAATACTCGGGTGAGAAGAGAGAGAAAACTAATTACTACTATAAAGTAATTAAACAATGGCTTATTTTACTTATTCAAAAAGTAATACAAATAAATATTATGTACTGAATCACTAAACAAAATAACACTTAATTTTTGAGAAAATTACATCCTAACATGGTGTATTTTATGTAATAGTTAGAATATTGGTAACTCGGTATTTAGATAATACTAATTCGTACTTCAAAATATTATAACCTTACAAGTACTCGATACAAAATTTTTTTAGATAAAAACATCATTTTGTTCTTTTGATGTTAAAGGAAAAAGAAAACGAACAATATTTTTTTAAAAAAAAAATTCTTAATTTGTCGTTGTTTTGTTTTTTCTTCTTAAATTTCATGTATTAATGAAATTAAGTTGGAGTTTTTATATGGAGGACATAAAAGATAATTTGTTTCAAGAGATGAACACTACCTGTACCCGAAACCGACACAGGTGGGTAGGTAGAGAATACCTAGGGGCGCGAGACAACTCTCTCTAAGGAACTCGGCAAAATAGCCCCGTAACTTCGGGAGAAGGGGTGCCTCCTCACAAAGGGGGTCGCAGTGATATCGTTCTCTTCGTCTTAAATCATTATCTGTGAAAATACATATAAATTTGTAGGCTGAAATATGGTTAAAATTATCATTAACTCTTAGACATGTCATATGTAGTGGTATTAGTATCGTCTCCTAGCCAAAAACAACCAAACTCGCTTGTCAATAAAAGAGGAGCCCTAGTCATATTGACAAATATAGGCAGCATGTGTGTCGGATTTGATTATTATAAATTGGCAATATCACACCACTGGGAATATAATACGGGGAGAGAAGACAAATACTTTTTTTCGCTCATGACGTGCATATGAAAATCAATTTGATGTAAAAAAAATCAAAATTAGACTCATTAAACGTTCATACAAAAAAAAACATCTAAATTTTTTACTGCATATTCAATTTGACCAACGTTGTAACAAATTTTAAAGTTCAAATTGTGACTTGCCAAGATTAAAAGTTAAGGCGTTAATTTACTAAATTCATAAAGTTGAGAAGCTGATGACATAGAAAAGCATATATTTTCCACATAACTTGCTAGAAGAGGTTTATGTTTGAAGTTAAGAGCTTAACTTGACCTAAAGTACGGTATGCACTATCCACAAAAGCCCAAAAAAAAAAAATAATAATAATGGCCTTGTGTAATTTAAGCACATTGGAGAGAAGTTCTCATGGTGAACATGGAAATGGAGAATCGTACACAGTTACACTAATGCTGAGGCATGTTAGAGCAGTAAAGTCATAAAAGATAATGCATCATATCAAATCAATCAAGCAAAAACGACAACATAAGGACGACTAACAGTACTGTACTCCAACCCATCAAGTTGGGCTTTTTGTCCGTTCTCTATTTAACAACAGATAGGGTAACCAAAACAAAAAGAAACTTGTGTCCACATTTTTTGCTCTACACGTCCTATACTCCTAGCCCTACAAAAAGAAATAACTAGTTGATCGTTTTTTTTTTGTTTCATTTTTCTTTTTCACTATGAAGGATCACTATTTACTAGTGTCATTCGTCTCTTATCTCCATCGTCTATAAGAAAAAAAAAAAAAAAAAAAAAACTGAAATCCATCAATCGAGCAGAGAAAATGGTTTTATTTTAATTTTTTAAATTTTAAGGGTCTGTTTAATTTGTTAATTTAAAATTTTAATTTGAGTTGATTTGTGACTTTATATAATAGCTTTTTACTGTAGTAAAAAAGTTAGATGTGATTATTTCTGAGAAGCTTTTACTGTAACAAAACTTGAATCGGTGAAATGAACGGGACCTAAGAATTTTCATGTGATACAACCTAATACACTATGCCTCTTGTGCAAACTCTACGAGCCCATTTAGTTCATTGAATCGAGTTTTTAATTCGAGTTGATATGTGACTTTATGTGAGAGTTTTTTACTGTAACAAAAAAGTTAAATGTGACTGTTTCTGAGAGCTTTTTACTGTAGCAAAACTCGAATTCTAAACTCAAAACGATGAAATGAACGGGGCCTACATTTCTCGCCTGTTCGATTCAATCTAAATGTCCAAAATAAACACTATCGGTAACGAGCCAGGATCATGTACTAAAAAAAAAAAACTCCCTTAGTTTTTAGCAAGAAGAAGAAGAAGAAGAAGAAGAAGAATAATAATAATAATAAGTCCGAAGCGGGAGCAACTTCTACAGCAAATTCAGACTAAACTCGATCACTTGGCAGGGGGGGTTTAGGAGGTATTTTTGAGCGCATCTTTCTCATATCGATAAAGCCGTCTCATTTTCCGGAAAGCCAGTCATACTATTCCACTTTAGCTAAGCTAATGATGAAACAGGATCTGGATTTGTCATCCTTTGCTTCCCTTCAGGAAGAGGAACGAAGGGACTCGCCCTATAGAATGAATAAGGCGCGTATATGTAGTCCAGCGAGAACAAATATATTATGTTTTTACATTCAGGTGAAATGCAATCCTTCAGCTGATGTGTGGATGGGAATTGCAATGTGTCATCCAAATATCAAAATGAAAAGAACATTTTAATAAAAGCATAAGTTAAGTTTGTTAGAATAAAAAAGGAACCAGATCTAAAAAAAAATGTACTATCAATAGTTCTCTATTTTTCAACCATCCGACTTGAATAAAAAATTTTCGTTTTTAAATCTGATTTGATTTTAACTAAATAAGTCACCGCCTCTTGGTGTGGCCCCCTCCCCAAAGAACAATCACCGCCTCTTGGTGTGGCCCCCTCCCCAAAGAACAATCACCGCCTCTTGGTGTGGCCCCCACCCCTGCCTAGAGGTGTCAATTGGGCCGGGCCATCCATGGACGGCCCGGTCCAGCCCGTTACAGTAGTAAATTCGGCACGGCCCGACCCTATACTGTTATGGGCCGGGCCGGCATGGCATGCCAGAAGGGCCTGGGCTGGGCCTCATGTTTGAGGCCCGCAGCCCAGGCACGCCAAGGCCCAGGCACGGCCCAAGCACGCGAAGGGCTAGGCACGGCCCAGGCACGCGAAGGTCCAGGCCCGCGACATGAACTTTTAATGAGGTTTGAGGCATTTTAGGGCCAATTAGCCGACCTATGCCGTCTGGTCAACCAGTCATTTTCTTATAATTATTCATATTAATTCAATAACATCACATATTTTTGGGGCATATGATATATTACTTTTTTTTTGTCATCAAATTTGAAATTAAAAAAAATCCTAAAAATATTGCTAATCATAAGTGAAACTCAAGTGCATTAAGAAAATTAGGTTAAGATTGAGTTTAGACATAACAGAATCTTCTAGAAGCACTTAGGTTTTGTAATTTACTTATCCTAGAATACTGCACTCTTTTTTCCTTCGCTAAGGTTTTGTCCCGATCTCCCCACGAGATTTACTTGACAAGGTTTTTAATGAGTTGATCATTTATGTGTACTTATTTGTATTATCTTAATTCAATAAAATCACATCTTTTAGAGACATATGATATATTTTCTTTTTTTTTAAATAAATATTGAAAAAAAAAAATTAAAAGGGCCAGGGCCGGCCCGTGAAGGGCCTAGGCCTAGGCCCGGCCCTGGCCCTTATGGACTAGGGCCAGTGCTGGGCTTGAGGATTTCTCCTCAGGCCCGGCCCTGCACTGTGCAGGGCCGTGCCAGGCACGGCCCAAGCCCGCCATGGGCCTGGGGTTAGAAGGGTCGTCCCGGCCCGGCACGGCCCTTTTGACATCTCTACCCCTACCCCCGATCCGAACGGCTCACATGTCTTACAACAATGAGTTTCTCAACTCCCTAGTCTATGCGACGTCACCGACTCACCACCACCCTTTTTCTCCCTTTACCCACCACCCTCTCCCCATCGACGCCATGCAAGTCCCTCTTCCCAACAAAACTAATTAACTACGAGAGAGAAAATAACGACATATTAGTGGTTTGGTTTTTTTAGTCTTTTTCAAAAAAAAGTTTTTTTTTTTTATAAAAAAAATCAATAATTTTTATTTTCTAATTTGCATTAATGTTTTTTTAATAATTAAAGTTTTACCTCAAATTAGACGTTAATCCTTTTATCTCAGAGAATCGAATGTTTCGTTTTGTATACTGTTACAAAACCTAAAATTCACAAGAAAGAAAAAAAAAAAAAACATTTATAACTAATTTGAATGTGATCGAATGTGATCTAGTATTGTTAAAAGAAAAAAGCTCATAATAGCAAGACTAACTACTAATCTCTTAGTAACATATTATTAGTAAACATTTGATACACGTGCTTCTCGGCATTGGCATTTTGACAAATCTCGATCTGATATTATCGCTGCGGGACCCATCTCAGTGACCACACGTTTGTATTTTGCGGCCTAGTCAATTTTGGTCATTGAGTGCTGCCAATTTCATGTTTGTTGATAGGCATCAAACAAATGGGGTTGCTGTGTAATTGTGGGCCTTAGAAAGAAATATCCTCGTTCCACTTGAATCAACATTTGCGATTTGCTATATTCTGTAGGAGGAGTTTATCCAGTAGATCTGGTAAAAATAAATTAGCAGTAATTTTTTATTTTTAACTATTATATTTATATTATAAATTATCTTTTTTTATACTTTTTTAAATTAATGTGATTTTAATCGAATCTAACAGTTAAAAATTAACTTTATCGATAGAAAAGCCTTACTAGAAAAAATTCCTATTTTGTAGTGGTAAAAAGAGGAAAGAAAGAAAAAACTAGAGAGACTTTTTAGAGAGAAATAAAGAGGATTTCAACAGTAAGACCTGAAAAAAATAAACTAGTAGGTATATATTTTTAACTATTAAATTTGTATAAAAAATTATATGTTTTGTATTGTTTTTTTATTTTGATGTGATTTTAATAAGATCTAATATTTAAAAACATGCACTATTGTCTATCATATTATGAAACCCTATTGTAGAAGAATTCGAAAATAAAATAGGAGAAGTGCTTTTGAAACAAAGAAAAACAAATGATAAAAGAACTTACATGTCCAACCGTTTATTTATTTATTTGGAAATAAAGCTACTCACCATATAATGGGTACTCAATGTGATGTTGTTGTGTTGCTTAAATGGCGGGGCCGGGAATTTTTTTTTTAATAGAAACATGACGTATACCAAAATTCTAATGCAATAATATTTTACCTCTATTTATCAATTTGAGTATATATATATATATATATATATATATTTATGTCACAAATAATTAAGCTTATAATAAGTTAAATTTAATATTTGATGTTTAAAGTTTATAGTCCGAAAACTATGTTAATTTTAAAGGTTAATTTTGAGTCCAAAAACTTATAAGGTCATGTTTCAAAGTCAAAACTTGAGATATAATTCTTAAGTTGAATTTGAGTTATAACTTGAGTTGAACTTGTAACTTAAGTTTGTGTTTGGTTGTGTACATTTGAGTTATGGTTTGAGATAAGAATCTTTTTGAGTTTGTGTTTGAGTGAGTCAAAACTTGAATTTGTATTTAGATAGTATTTTAATAAAAATTCAATGCTGATGAAAAAATTTAATATGGTATATGGGTTGGGTTTTATTCGTCTTTTCGTTGTCAACACATAGAAAAAAAATCATCTCAATCAGAATTAAAACGAAAAAGTTATAACATTTTTAAGAATAGAAAAATACTGTTTATTAATCTGAGTTCGAGTTTCTGAACTCGAGTTGAAGGGGAAACTTGAACTCGAGTTTTAGGCCTAAACTCGAGTTTGAACTCGAGTTTAAACTTAAAAGAACATGAACTCGAATAAAGTTGTAACTCGAATTATCTTTTTTTGAATTTTTCACTCAAAAGAACAAGCCCTTACTTTTGAAATTTTTTTATCATCATTACATGTGTATCGATTAATCTATATATTCTTATTAAAAAATTAATCTATATATTCTTATTAAAAAATTAATCTATATATTGTAGCAATGTTGTAAGCTACTTTAAAAAAAAGTAATGTTATATTGTGTATTGACTAATCTATATATTATATAGTAATGTTATAAGTTTAAAAAATATTAAAAACCCAACACATCATGATAATCTTAAAAAATGAAAAATATAATCATGAATGTTTGAAGTCATGACCTTGTGCTAGTTCTTCCAAAAGCAAAAGATATTAAAAGTTAGGCCAATTTTTATTATACATTCGGGTCGTGGATATATAGGTTTTATCAAATTTGTTTGCCTTCCCCCCTTTTCAAGTTTAAGGTTTTTGTTGATATTTCCCTTGCGAAAATTGAAAGTAGAAAGCATGGGGCAGATTAGACTAAACTCATGTCATGAATTAATTATATATCCCTTGACTAGATTCTTTGGTGAGATCCTGATATAATCTTAACATATATATCTTATTGTGATTTGTGAATGCCCGTAAGCAAACAGGATAAATAGTACTGTAGTAGTGCCATATTTCATGCTCGCATAGGCAATAAAAATATAATGGCAAAGTGAATCAACCCACTCTAGAGTCTAGACCAATAATATTTATAAATTAGCAATATTATATATATATATATATATATGTGTGTGTGTGTGTGTGTGTACCAATCAGAACTATGAATTGCACAATCGTGGAAGGACCAATTGTCCTCGATCATGACTCTCTTTAATTATAATTCATTATCCTTTGCATTCCGTTATAAATAATCACAAATTCCCATTAAAAAAAATAATCAAACCTTGATGATGGTCGTATCCTAATACACATTTTCTTGAATATTTACTAATAAATTGTGTATGGTTTTCTATTTTGTTTCCGCTTTCTAGCATATAATAGTATTAATATATTCTTTTTTAAAGATTTAATATATATTCTTTTGGAATTGCATTAAAAATTGTTTGGTCCTTTTGTTTCAATTTTCTGTTTTGACTCTTGATTAAATGTGTGTTGTTTTACCTTTTTGGTTCGTACAGAATAATCTAATCCAACTATGTGAGTAAAATAGTTCTAAATGACTGCTAGTAGAATATATATATATAAGTAGAGTGCCCTGTGACGCATCGGAATTTTATCTATTTATTTATTTGTCTTTGTTTCCCTAATCTTAAAACTAGACTAGAGTTAAAACTTGCACACAAGAATTACATGAGGTTTAAACATATTATTGTTTCCTTAACAAACAAACTTACGGGGCAGCACAACTCAATGTTGTTGTGATTTGTTGGAGTTCTAGTGATTTTGGTTCCTCACTTTGGAACAAGAGATTTCTTCTTTGGTGTGGCCAGCTCCCCTGATCACGGGGCAGAACAACTCAATGTTGATGCCGCTTTCGGCGCGTTGCTTGTGGCTCTTGAGGTTGTGGTCCGTTAGGGCCTGGGAGGTTATTGCGACATTGTTGTAGGTGTGTCCCTTGTTGTTTTGTTATGAAGGAGAAACCATGACGGCTATTTGAGCCTTGCAGTTGTCATAGTAGTGGGGTCGCAGATCGTCATTATTGAAGGTGACGCTAGGGTTCCCTCGAATTCTTTTGCCTTGTTGGAATGTGCAGATAATTGGGAGATTGTGAGAATTTGAGGTTACGAGTTGTGGATTTGGCCCGTGATTTTGTTCATGATCGTTTCGATTTTGAGGAATAATGTTGTTTTTTATATATAGGTCGGTTAGATTGACACATTCATCCCCTATTGTGAGGTCTCTAGTTCTCTCTCTCCTCTTAAGAATGAATTTTCTATTTTTCTTGATTAGGTTGCTTCTTTCTTTTGTCCTCAGCTGCCTTTGAGTAGGTTGTTTATGATCTGTTGGGGTGTTGTTCAAAGATTAGAACTTGATTTCTATTCCATATAAAAGCCAAATTAAAACAGAACTTTGTGCTGTGTATACTGACATTTACCAATTTTTAATGTTAAATCCCATAACAAGTGAGTTGTATTCTAAGAAATTGCCACATCAATTAGCAATAAATAATTGCTATAAAGAATTTGATAATCTTAACATTATTCTTTTTCAGTTAAATAAGAAGAGAACATTTAGGCTTAGTTTGGCAGTGCTGTAGATTTTAGAAAAATTGCTTTTAGCTGTGCTGAAGGAAGAAGAAGTTGTTACAAAAAGCAGCTGAGTGTTTGGTAAACTATAATTATGATAGCTGTGCTGGTTCTAAAATTAGGTAATAGCGTTTGATAAATTATGAGGTTGAATTGTTGTAGATAGTTAAAAATGACGACTATATTATATTATACTATAATATAATATATATAATAACAATATAATATATATTTATTATTATACTTAATATAATGAAAAAACAATTATTATATAATATATTATATAATTATGATATAGAATATAATAATATTATTAATATAATAACTGAAATAATTAAAAATAATGATTATATTATATTATACTATACTATAATATAATATATATAATTACAATATAATGTATATTTATTATTATATTTAATATAATACAATAAAACTATTATTAAATAACATATTATATA
>NW_010364208.1:88269-94728 GCF_000414095.1 Morus notabilis
TATAATATATAATAATATTAGAATTATAAGATTATATTAATATTTAATTATATTAATTATTATATTATTATTATTATTATGAATATAATTATATCAATATAATATAATGTAATAATATTATTGTAATATTATTAATATAATAAATATAATTATATCAATACAATATAATATATTATAAAATAATAATTACATTATCATATTTTAATTATATTATAATTATAATATCATATTATTAAAATAATTATAATATTGTTGTAATATCATATTATATGCTAAAATAATAATATTAGAGTTATTAATATAATTATGATATTATTTGTTATAATATTACTATTATAGAGTATCGAACTTTAAATTCATCTTAAGAAAAGAAGAAGAAAAAGATACATCAGCTCAAATAGTGCACAATTTTTCTGTTTTTTCTTCAAGTCCAAATAACACTTTCATGCTACGTTAAACATAGCAGGAAGCACATGGCAAAAATTCGATACTTGTTCTTTCTGTTTGTTGTCATCATTTTACCAACAAAGCTTGTAAGCTTGATGATCATATCAATTATCAGGCCCTTTTTTGACATCCTAATTAATTAGACTTTATATATATATGAGTGTTGTTTTAATGTTTACTTTATTATATTTAAATATATTTATTGATAAGATGATTATAATAAATTAAATATTTAATGAATAACCACTTGTCCATACACATAATATATATATATATATATAATTCAACTAAGGTCACGTGTACAACACTTCACTCAAAACTATTCAATTAAGAATTTTATTGTACATAACAAATCATTAAATACTGAATTTCACAACGTTTCTTCCTGCTATAATTAATAAGTCTGACAAGCTTGAAACAAATAATTTCCACGATCTAGTTTGGTATGCTAATTAAACAACATTTTCATGTCCATTTATTCTTCGATGACTGTGCGCAACTAGTGCTTAAAACTCAATAAAATACTTGGCCTTGTTTGAAGTTAGTTTTATTTTTATTTTTTACATTTTTTGAGAAAAAAATGAAAATGAGAGAAAAATGATATTTGATATAATTAAAGATAAAAAATAAAAATGAAAATAATTTTTTAATTTAGTGTAAAATGTGAGAAAAATGAAAAACGATTTTTAGTCATTTTCATCTTTTGTTTCCGTTTTTTTCTCTCTCGAGCACAAAGAGAAATAGACATTAATGAATTTTTTTAAACTAAAAATAATCTCTTGATAAAACATTAAAGCCCTATTTGGAGTTAGTTTTGTTTTTATTTTTTACATTTTTTGAGAAAAAAAAATGAAAATGAGAGAGAAATGACGTTTGACACAATTAAAGATAAAAACAGAAATGAAAACGATTTTTTGATTTAGTGTAAAATGAGAGAGAAATGAAAAACGACTTTTAATCGTTTTTTATTTTTTGTTTTTATTTTCTCCTCTCTCAAGTATAGAGTGAGACATTAATGAAATTTTTTATACTACAAATAATCTCTTCATAAAATTACCAAACTTATTTTTAAAAATAAATTATGTCTAAAATTAAAAATATTTTTATTTTTATTTTTATAAAAAAATAAAATTATTTTAAAACGAGTTCTAAACGTACCTCTTATTTCTTGTGGAAAGCAAGATTCGGTTGCAAGTTTAAATTCGAATGCTAGTTAGAGTCCGTTTAGTTCACTGATTTGAGTTTTTAATTCGAGTTGAGATGTGATTTTATGTGAGAGTTTTTTACTGTAGCAAAAAAAGTTAGATGTGACTGTTTCACTGTAAAAAAACTTAAATTTTAAACTCAAATCAGTGAAATGAACGGGGTCTTTGTTTCCAAAAACTTCAAAATCATGAGAACAAAAATCTCTAGTTTAATAATAATAATAATAAACACGAGAATTCTCTCTCTCTCTCTCTTGTAAATAAATAACGTTTATAAAGTCAAATCACTGTCAGTTTGTGATTGGTACTTTTTAGTTTTCTTTAATTATTATACTAACATGAGTCACCTGCTTTAGGCATGTGCTACTGTGCGGTCATGTTAAAGAAAATCACCAATTTATTCACAAAGTATGGAAAATTTCGTTAAATTAAGTAAAGTAGTTTTTATTAGATTATGTAAAATGTCCATTTTTCTTATTTCAGCTTAATTTTAATTGTGAGAAGTTTTATTGTTTTGTGAGAGAGTGCTTGGCTTTTTAAGTTAAAAGGTTGAAAAAACAATTTGAGCCATATTTTAGAAAAGAAATGCTTAGAGAGTTGCACATAAAAAAAAAATTAATGAGAAACATTTAAAAATACTCAAGAAATTAATAAAAAAAAGCCAAAAAGGGACCTAGCAAGCAAGCATGTTTGTTATAAACCTCCAAAGGTTAAAGTAAAAGAGATTTCACGATTTGATTGAGACATAAATAGTAAACATAGTTAAAAAAAGCTTTGAACATGATCAGAAAAAAAACTTTGAACATAATAGTGAAAAGTAAATTCAATAAATTAATCTGAAAATATATTAAAATCATATTTGAGTAATATAAAAAAAATAAAAAATAAAAAAGCTCACATGCGGATGACATACAACTACAAGCGCTATTATCCAAGTGATATGAAAAACATATATGTCACGGTAATATATCACGTATATATGTGTGTGAAATTATGGTATGGTATTTATGGTTGATGATAGTATAAGGAAAAAAAATTGAAGTAATAATTTCATTTATCTTTAATTCTCACTTCAATATATATGAAGGTGCAAGGTGTAAGAAAATTAACAAGCCAAAGTAGAGAAATCTTGAAAATTAATCTAAAGTAAAAAAAAAAATTTAATTAATGTGCACCATATACTTAAAATTTGTCAATAATAACACATAATTATGTACGTTTCAATACAAACTATTAATGTTATATTTTTTACCTCATCTCTTATCATACATGTCTCAATACAATTCATCAAAGAATTTAAGGGCCCGTTTAGTTTGATGATTCGAATTTTTAATTCGAATTGAGATGTGACTTTATATGAGAGTTTTTTTTACTGTAGCAAAAAAGTTAGATGTGACTGTTTCTGATAGTTTTTTACTGTAACAAAACTCAAATTTTAAACTCGAATCGATGAAATGAACGGAGTCTAAGACAATATAAAGTGACTTAGTTCACCTTGAGTTAAATAACGAAGCGACTCACTAGTTCCTAATAAATCGACTCCCGAGTGACCAACTTCAACTGAAACGAGAAACTTCAAGAAAAGCAAGCCCGGACCTTCCAATTCTAGAAACAAGAAGCGAACATCATTCAAATGTGCACTTTCATGAGCTTAAGAGCCAAGAAGACATGAAATATGGAAGGCGCAAGAAGGAAAGATAACCAAAACAAATAAGGCAACTTTCAATCAACATTGAATAATAACAGTTCGTTTAGTATATGAGTTTCAATTAAGGTTCTTAATTATAACTTTTAAAATTATGGCGTAGATTTGCATTGTAACAGAACCCATATATCAAATAGACACTATATAGCTCTCGTCAAATCCGGAAAGGAGACTACACCTATAAATAGGGATCATTACCACGAATTATGGCATCATACAGAGATCATAAAAATCAGTTATTTTCTGTAATTCTCATCTTCTCTCTCATCGCTTATAATTATAAGACTATAGCTATAAATCTAAGTTTATTGATCTCTTTTTATACTTCTTACACTTTATCTTCCTCATTCAGACGTTATATCGACCTCAAGACAATCGACTCGTCTCTCACAAACGACCCGCGATTCAACTATTGACCCTGCAACAAATTTAGCTGTAGATTTTCCCCTCCACTGAAACTATCTCTCGTATTTTTATATTGTGCTATTGCTGAAAATATTTTTTTTAGTTCCGTCACAATAATATATATATATATATATATATTCTGATACTATCTCAAATGTGTACTATTGATTGAAAATTCATACCAAAGAAGTCCCTGTAAAATTAACTAAAAAATTAAAGTAGTTGGTCTCATTATTTTGCTTCAAGACAAAGTCAGAAACTCTTTTGGTTGATGACGTTACTATATATTTATTCATATAATATGGCTTGTTAATTTAATTTAGACCCCATGCAATGTTTCCTTTATTCTCCTTTCCAACTCGACAACCACTTCTTGTTCTTTTCTTTTTATGCCCCCCAACCAAATAATTCTAATGTTTGAGTTCTTGTCAACACTCTCACAAATAAAAATCATCTACAGTACCATATTATTATAATTTCATATCTTCTCTTGGGATGACGATGCTATATATAAAAGTACCTCTTTTAACTATTTTAACGTAACATTTGTATCAAGGTACATGCATGTGAAATTGCTACTGGTTAATTAAACCTAATTAATCAGCAAAAAGAAATTAAACCTAAATGACTTTCATATTTAGCACGTGAAAAAAACTTAATATTTGCTGCATGCATAGACTTATTTGATCTCTATTATGCCTAAATCCCATCAGCAATGCTTGTTATATATCCATATAAATTAAATTGATAACACAGCAAACACCAAATGATGTGGCATATTTCTCCTATTAAAATATGATATGATATGTTCACCACATGGTTTTATAAGTAAAAAATGCTAATAAATGCTAATGTTTGATTGATTGTATTCTTCATATATAGTTTGGCAGAATATTATATTTCCCGGTGGCGATCATGAAAATTATGTCAATAAACTTTGCTGAGTTTCTCTGTTATAAAAAGAAAGGAGCAAAAAAAAAAAAATTTATATATATATATATTAATTTCAAAAATTTCTCCCAAACTCTTGTAACACTTTGCCCCCAAACTTTGAAAAGTAACACCCACTCCCCCCGAACATTATTCCGTTAACAAGTTTTTCTCTTCTATTACAATGAGTGACGGGGAGAATAAAGTTTGAAGAGCAAAGTGTTATAAGAGTCATAGTTCGGGAGAAATTTTTAAAATTAATCCAAAACAAAAAGTTTTGTGTTAGTTGGGGGATCAGCAATAGTAAGAGTGGTAATCCAAAACATAAGGAAGAATATCTAATTATCACCAGGGTTGAGGAAGGCTTACAAGAAGAAGAATATTACTTTCTAGTGGTGTAAACTTCTATAAAAGAAAATAAAAAACTTAACAGTAGTACACTATAGTCAATCATTTTTGTTTTTGCTTTTTTTGTCATGGATGGTAAATGGTGACACGCTTTGTAATTAAGCACG
This sequence comes from Morus notabilis, assembly GCF_000414095.1. Taxonomy (NCBI): domain Eukaryota; kingdom Viridiplantae; phylum Streptophyta; class Magnoliopsida; order Rosales; family Moraceae; genus Morus; species Morus notabilis. The sequence continues at coordinate 93,477 of NW_010364208.1, forward strand.
TGGTAAATTAACTAGGTTAGCACTGGCCGGCAGTCAAGGTGGCGAGTGTCATATTCAACAAAATGGAGGACTTTAATTGAAAACATTACTCCAAATGTTCTTCGGAATCTAATCTATTTCCAAGGATGGCTAAGCATTCTTTTTCCATTTCAGGCGATGGGAAGTTTCTTGGAAAAGTGCAGAAAATAAAAAATGCTACTAATAGATGAACATAAAGATCTATGGTTTTTTTTTCTTTTTTTTTCTTTTTGAAGATTTTTACTGTAAGTCTTGAAAAAATAAATTATTAATAAATTTATATTTTTAACCGTTAAATTTATATAAAAAATTGTGCTATATATATATATTTTGTTATAATGTGATTTTGATTGAATCTAACCGTTAAAATATATATATTTTGTTATAAGATCTAATTCTATAAAATTTTTACTTTTTCCGTTGTAAAATATTACAATAAAAGTACAAAAGCTAAAAAATGAATTAAAAGTCTCATTGCAAAAAAAAAAAAAAAGATGAGTTTTTTTTTTTCTTCTTTAAATCAAAAGAAAATATGAGGTTAAGATGACTATGTTCCCTAATTTTCACGTTTTCTCGAACCATAAAAAAGGGCTTCTCAAAGGGTGAGAATTGAGATACTCTTGTCATCAAAGTTGCCTTAAAATAGTGCGAGTTTCGCAATCCATTCTCTCCTTTCCCACTCCTATAAGTTAGTAACTTGAGTAATATTGATGACATTGGAATTTTATTTGTTTATGCTCCTACGCTTTTAATATATTTTTCGTTTTCCCCTTTTTAAGTTTGTAATCATATTAAATTCCACATATTGTGCAACTGATATTTGCACTAATTGTTGTTGTCGTTTTCAGTTTTTAGCGGATGTGTCAAGTGCAAACACCTTATCAATGACATTCTTCAGCAGAAGAAATAAGAATAAGAACTGATTAGTGGAGGTAGATAATTGATCCTTTTCCTTTTTTGTTTTTTTGTTTTTTTGAACTCTCATTTATGGAGAATTTTAAGTAGGGTGTAAAATAAATGATCTATTAATATGACACGATACTAAATTGTTAGATTGTATTAAATTAACAAAAATAATATAATTTAATGACAAAATAAAAAATATATGCGTACAGATATATCGAGTGTGCAATATTAAGTTTGTTCTTATAGAGTTTAACTTGAGTATAATTTTTGAGTTGAATTTAAGTTATAACTTGAGTTGAACTTGTAACTTGAGTTTGTGTTTGGTTGT
>NW_010364208.1:95133-99484 GCF_000414095.1 Morus notabilis
TCGAATTTAAACTTAAAAGAACATGAACTCAAATAAAGTTGTAACTTGAATTTTTTTTTTTTTTTGAGTTTCTCACTCAAAAAAACAAGCTCTAAATTTTCAAAAAAAGAAATAATCATGACTAACTAGCCTTAGGTTAGAATTTAGAAGATCTAGGTTATAGATCACAAAGTTACAACTCAGGAGAAGTTATAAGGGTACAAGTACAATTATAGAAACATGAGGGAAATTTGCAAAGAAAGAAAAGGCGTCCCTATTAAAAAAATAGAAGAGACTGATGGTGGTTTTTCACATGGGAAAGTGGGCACATACACGTGGCTAATAAAAAAATAGTAAAACTATTAATTGATAATATAAAATATTATATTAAAAAAAGGTTATTTTCACGACACGCATCAAGCAAAACGTGCCTCAATAATTACAATTCTTTTAATATTTTTTTTTCTGTTTTTTATTTCCAAGTTGCAGAATATTTTAATTCAGGTATCTATTTATATTCTACATGTAATTTACTTGGTGACAAAAGAGGCGAACCGATCAAGGGTCAGGATTGAATCTCGTGACGCCAACGTGTTCCACTCTCACCTTTTTCGATCCTTTTCTTGTTTCTTATTCTGTCCTCGTTCTATCATATTATATTACCATAATGCCATTAAAAAAAAAGAAAAAGAAATTAAAGTTTGGCGATTATTTGGGGGAGAAATTCCTCGGCGAGTTTTTGGAGTTCCTCGGCTGCCGTGTTGGCGGCTCGCCTCCATGGAAGCAAACAAAATGAAAATGATGATGATGGTAATGTAAAAGATGCGTGTGAGATATGGGCTTGTGGATGTGTCACCGCGTGTTTGACGCTTTTGTGCCAACTGCGGAATTTGATTGGACAGTCTACTGGAACAAAATACAACGTGGGTAACGAACTATTAGGTCTCGTTTATTTTGTCGATTCGAGTTTAGAATTCGAGTTTTATTACAGTAAAAAGCTCTCAGAAATAGTCACATATAACTTTTTTGTTATAATAAAAAGCTCTCACATAAAATCACATATCAACTCGAATTATAAACTCGAATCAGCGAAATAAACGGGATCTTAAATGTCCCCATATTTACGTCACGTTCTGCAATCTATATACTAGATTATCTTTTTTTTTCTTTTTTGTACTTTCTTGGGTATTCGCTCCTTTTTAAAAATATTAGTGGGTTTTATTTTTTAATTTTATCAAAATTTAGTTGTGCTGTATATTTTTTAATATGATGTAATTTTGATCAGATTAACGATTAAAAAAATAAAGAATACCAGTATTTCTAAAAAGAAAGAAACACAGAAGAAACTCTCTTTTTTAAAATTTTTTTATTATAAAAAAGGGAACTATTGGAGGATCTTTTTAACTATCCATACCTATTGTTGTTTTAAACATTAAGGCACCGTTTAGTTTATTAATTCGAGTTTTCAATTCGAGTTGAGATGTGATTTTATGTGAGCTTTTAACTGTAGTAGAAAAAGTTATATATGATTTTTATGAGACCTTTTAATTATAGCAAAACTGGAATTAAAAACTCGAATTGGTGAAATGAACGAGGCCTAAATTAAGGCGTTGTTTATTTCACAATTCGAGTCATAACTCAAATTTTATTATTATAGTATTTTATCTCATAAAAATTTGAATTTAACTTTATATTACAGTATTTTTTCTCACATACGCAACTCAACTTCTTTTTAAAATGTTAAAGCTAGTTTGTTAGTCTACTAAGTGAAACATCTAGGGTTTTATTTTCTTAATTTGTAGGATTGCTTGCAGTCTGATTTCTAATGGCATTGAGGGATTCTTGGAATTGTACTTTTATATTTCAGATATTTGAGATTGCACCAACTTGTTTAGCGAATGCACACGAGCTTGACAAATTGTATATTGTTTGCCGAACCTTGACATTGAGGCAAAAGGTAAACTACTTTTGGATGCTCAATCTGCATTTCTCAATTTTTCTTTTTTCTCTAGGATCTAAGTTTTAATAAAAAATATATATATATAATAAAACTAAATCTTAATTTGTTTATTTTTCTATTTTTCGGAGGATTTTATGGCTATAAAAAAGTTTCTTTAATTTTTTTTTTTTGGGGTAATGTTGAGGTGTGTTTTAAGTATTCTTGATTTACATACATACATAGAGCCTATACATCAATACATGCTTATGTACTGTTTCCAAATATGCATACGTATTCATATGCATCGAAACTTATTTTATGTTTATACGTGTACACATGCACATATAGGCCAATTAGGATGTAGTGTGTTAGAGGACTGTTCCTCATATGCTAATCGTAGCATCATAGTTAAGAGACAAAACAAACCAAATGGTGATGCGTACAAAATTAATTAGGTTTTCTCATTTTGTCCCTAACTATAACGTTACGTATGTTTCCTCCATTAAGTATACGTTACCCATCAACTATATATATGGAGTACTGATACCTTTTAAGGTATTACATTCCTGATATAATAAGATAATAGAAATGTATCTATATGCATACATACAAAGACATGTAGACATATTATATATATACACAAAAATGTTATTATACACATATACATACACATAGCATACGTACATATACACCATATACACAACGGGCCACAAGATTGCCTTATATTCTATACTCTTCACTCGACAACATATCTAAAATCTATATATTTGTTATTGCCGTATTTCCTTGGTGCGCAGGACTCTATTCTATTTGAATCATATTATTTTCAATGTAATGATTTTTTACGATACACCACAACATTATATATCATGGAAGCTAGCCATATATGTCGCTTGTGATGCACTTGTTGCCAATGGCAAACCTCACGTTCTGTTATTGTAGATGTATATTCGCATCAATAATTTTTTTTCCTTTTTTTTTTTTTGGGTTGAAATATCTCTTCAAGTGAAATAAAGTTAAACATCTCTTCGGCCGCATTCTACTGTTTTTGAAACGAAAATTCAGGAACAAACTAACATGTGTCAATAACAAACTGGGATAAACATTACATTGTTTTTCTTAGTTTAGAAAGATCACTTTTTTTTTTTTATGACTCGAGTGTTTTTGTTTCTATTTTCCTTTCTTAATTGGAAGATTACTCTTAGTTTATTTGTTAATATCTTATTTTTAAAACTCAATATTGCACATGATTTTTTTCCCACAATCCTAACGTCCTCAAAAAACATCACCTAAATTCTAACTGTACATAGATGAACAATAGATAAATCTTTTAGCAAAAAAAAAAAAAAAAAAAACCATGCGTAAATTATAAACCATAAATTTGCCCCTTTTCTTGAGCATGAGATTCTGCTTGCAATTAAAGTACGTATGTGATGTTCGAAATTTGCACAAAAAATTAGCTGGCCTTTACACTTTTTTTCATTAACTTTTATAATATGATATTGGATATCCAAATACACGACACAATAGACAACGCAATTCCCATTATTTTAATAGGATAAAGAAAATGCCAAAAACGAGTAAGCCACCAAGTTTTTGCTGGTTCCCGAATCGAATTCGGGTGCGGAAGCGTGGTAGGAAAAACAACGGATCGTGTATAACAAAAATTTTCATAAAACTTTTGAGATACTCTATAGATTATATTAATTTATGCACGAATAAATTAATCACATTAATTTACATGATTCAAGGATCAACAAAAAAAAATACCTAGAAGCCGACTCGGATGATAACTTGAATTTCTTTGACCACGAACAGTCTTTGCTCCAAGCTTTGTGTTTAGAATACCAAAGTCTTCCACGTCAATTCTTTGATTCCACGTAGACGTGTGTGTGGGCACACGTGAGACAAAACAGGTTTCTTAAACACTCGAATTTCCACAAACACCAACGCATGCACGATATGGAATTTTTGGAGAAAAATATTTTGCTCTCTTTTTCCTCTATGAGAAATTCGGCCACACTCAAAAAATAGGGCTGAAAAATTGTTAAAAAATTGTGTCTACAATTTTCTATCTTTCTCATATTTAAAGAGTAGAAGTCAAACTTCAAAATAGAATCAAATCCTTATCTCCAATTTTGAATTTGGAACAAAAAATCCTTTCCCCTTATCCACTTAATGGCCGGCCACCCTCCTAGGGTTTATCCCTATGTGTGGTGCCAATCTCAGATAGGAAAGGAAGAGATTTTATCCTTTATCCAGTAATCTAATTTTAATTCAGATTCAAATTCGAATTTAAGTCAAACTTAAATTAATTTGAATTCTAAATTGAACAACTTATCAAATAAGTTTAAATGGATAAATCTAGATGTGTTCAAATTCAAATTTAAATAATCACATTATTTAAATAATAATTAATTCTCAATTAATTAT
>NW_010364208.1:99672-106596 GCF_000414095.1 Morus notabilis
AGAGCGCTCTTACTAATCCAAGTACCGAATCAACACTCAAGAGAATTATTTATCTGCTTCTTTCTCAAGAAGGAATGGATTCCATCTCGTATAATAACTTTCCCAGCTACCTATTTCATTATGTCTCCAAAATACAAGGAATAGGATTCAGGGTCTCGGAATCCGTACCGAGTAAATCAAAAGACATAAATCTATAAATAGGAGTTTGTTAAGAACTCAGGATTAAGATCATCCTATATATGACCATCGGTAGACTCAATTAGAATTTCTATGCTTAACGGAAATTATTAGAAATTCATATTGTATCTGCGTCCATGTTCCACATAATCTCATTATGCGAAATACACTCATTCAATATCTCGCCATATTAACAGTGCGGATAACACCGTTCCATTCTAAATGGGAATGACATGTATTAATAATGTTTTAATTAAAGATTCCGAACTTTAATTAAATTCATTATGAACAATTACTTTTGATTATTATTCTTAAACATTATCCTCTCGTATACAACACTTATATACTATGTTTAAGGTTACATAAATAATCAATGAATTTTATTTGATATTCATAAAATATTCATAAATATATGCACATAAAATGATGAATAAACTATTTTATTAAATAAATAATAAATATCCTTTTACATCTCATGCTTCTAGGACACTATTCCCAACAGTTTTTCACCTGATATTTGTTAAAAAAAAGAATAAATAAAAAAGAATATATGCATATATACGGAATATGTCAACAAAATTTTATTAATTTCCCGACACAATTTATTGACTTGAAATTTATTTCTCTTCTTTTTTGTTCTTTATTTCAGTAAATGAAGCCACGTAATTAAGCTTTTAAAGAGTCCCGTGAATTCGGTGTTACATTATTGACAAAAGGGTTAAGGATGTTTTACTAACGCTCCTGAGGGATTGGAGTATTTATAATTTCTCGAGATTGGACAGTTATATTTAAGACTAAGAATCAAAGTTAAAGTTTATTCGAAAGAAACAACCAAAGTGTGCCATGTTTGTGAGGCGCTCAGAAGTTTGTTTATTTATTTTTTCAATATATCAAAGAAGATAATGGTTTTAGTATGGTTTGATACGAGAAAAATTAAAAGGTAACTTTACTTTTTTATCATGCAATTTAGGGTTATTAGAAAGTATACTTTGAGTTTCCAATTGTTGTAAAAGTATAATATCAAATTGCATTAAATAGGCGTTGAAAAAAAAAGAGTGCTCCTTTAAATTTTTCAATCAGTATTTTTCTTTTCTCATTCTTAATTTTTAACCATATTTTGATAATTTATTTTATCAAAATCGTGTGTTGATGGAGATAAAGACATTTATTAGCCTATTAAATACAATCTGACAGTATACTTTTGCTTAGATTCAAATCTAAGAATATACTTCATGAATTACGTCAAGAAAATAGTGGGGTAACGTTTAATGAAGAATTCCACCATATTATAATCTGATTGAAATTTGTTGAGAAATGGATTAGGAAGGTGAATCTAATATGATTGTGTAAAAAAAAAAAAAAAATCTGTTGCAAATGAATGCATTCAGAAAAAAAAAAAAAAAGATTAAAAAAAGCAAGTAGAGTTAACTTTACAAGACACAAATTATAAATAAAACAATAAATATACACACAAGAAATCCTTTCCCTTTTCTTGCATGTTTCAACCTATTAGATACAAAATGTCGCTTTTACATTTGCTGCCATAGAATAACATGAATATATCAGATTTCTGATATATTCAAAATTACATTCAATTAACTCTATGTATAAATGTATTCAACAAATGCACTTTTTCAAGAAAAAATTAAAAAGATGAAGCTTAAACTCTACACTTTACATAGAATCAAATATAAATGCTACGTTAGATTATGAACTTAAAAACACAACACAAATGTTAAGGGCTGGCAATGCCTTTTTTCCTCTATTCACAAAAGCAGTGCACACACAATATTCATGCTGTTTTACACGGATAAAAAATATTAAATATTAAATACCTGTTTAGTGTGATATTCTAACAAGTAGGTAACATTTTAAACGTTCAAAACGAGTCCATCGCCGAAACCAAAAAATTTAAAATTAAAAAAGAAAGAAAAAACGAGTCTATCGTCAGACTTTTCACTTTAATCAGATTGGTGACACGAAGATACGGCGGCGTTTCCTTAACTGAAGCAGTAGTAGAAATAAGTAAAGGGATTTCACTGTTGAGGTAAAAAAAGGTGGGTTCCTCATGTGAGAATTGTATTTTTCTTCTTACATTAATCTTTTAACGATTAGATATACAATAAAATTTTTTTATATGGTATGTTATAAATTTTTAATATAAATTTTTAATATAAATTTAATAATTAAAAATTTTATTTAAAGATTAAAAATAACTATTCATACTTGCAAAATAAAAAAAAATGTTCCACCTAAATTTAAAAAAAAAACGAATTTCTCTACTAAGATTTCTTTATTAATAAGATTAGTTTTTTTTATTGTTTAACCCGTTTAAAAAAAACCGAACGGATTATTTTTTATTTAAAGCTGACAGTTGAAAATAAGATTAAAATTTTTTTTTTCTTTTTTTTTTGCATGATCTATTAGAGAAACTCTAAATTAATTGATAGCAAAAAAAAAAAGAAAAGAAAATAAATAGCAGCTTAGCCGCTCCCGATTAAATCGTTGCCGAGTCGCCAGCTCCCTCCCCTTCGTAGAAACCGCCCACTCCTTCTGTCCCACTGACACGCGCACACAAATACACACACACAAATCCAATCTCACTCGTTTTTTATTTTTTATTTTTTTACTCTCTCATATACAATCCTTCTCACTCTTCACTCCCACACCACAATCCCAATCCCTAACTGCCCAACCCCCAAAAAAAAAAAGAAAAAAATGTTCCCCAAATAAACCAACCCACCCCCTTTCTTTCCTTTCCGAAATCCCATTTTCAATCTTCTTCTTCTTCTACTTGTTCCACCGTCGCCGTCTCCGCCGCCACTTATTTCCCTCCCGTTTTTTCCATGACGGACTATCGAATACCGCCGACGATGAATCTCTGGACGGACGACAACGCCTCCATGATGGAGGCCTTCATGAGCTCCTCCGACCTCTCCGCCTTCTGGGCAGCTCCTCCCTCCTCCCACCATCACCACCACCACCAGCCAGGTTCTACCCATCCGCCGCAGCCCCAGCAATCTTCCGCCTCCACGTCAGCAGCTCCGGCGTCCTCTGCGCCTGCGCCTGCGCCGCCCTTCAACCAGGAAACTCTCCAGCAGCGTCTACAGGCGCTGATTGAGGGCGCCCGCGAGAGCTGGACCTACGCCATCTTCTGGCAGTCATCCTACGACTACTCTGGTGCCTCCGTTCTCGGCTGGGGCGACGGGTACTACAAGGGCGACGAGGAGAAAGGCAGAGGTAAATCCAAGACGACATCCTCCGCCGCCGAGCAGGAGCACAGGAAGAAGGTCCTCCGCGAGCTTAATTCCCTGATCTCCGGCTCCGCTCCCTCCGCCGACGACTCCGTCGACGCCGTCGACGAGGAGGTCACCGACACCGAGTGGTTCTTCCTTGTCTCCATGACTCAGTCCTTCGTCAACGGCGGAGGATTGCCGGGACAGGCGTTCTTCAATTCCAGCCCCGTTTGGGTCGCCGGAGCTGATAGCTTGGGCTCCTCGACTTGCGAGAGGGCTCGCCAAGGTCAGATCTTTGGGTTGCAGACGATCGTCTGTATTCCGTCGGAGAACGGCGTGGTCGAATTGGGATCCACGGAGGTGATCTTCGAGAGCTCCGATCTGATGAACAAAGTTAGGGTTTTGTTCAATTTCAGCAACATGGAGGCCGGCTCCTGGCCGTTGGATCAGGGAGAGAACGATCCGTCTTCGTTTTGGATCAGCGAGCCGTCGAGCGCCGTCGAGTTGAAGGATTCGGCGAATCCGAGCTCCAACACGAACCAGCAGATCAGCTCGAAGTCGACAGTGGTTCAGTTCGAGAACAATCCGAGCTCGAGCAGCTTGACGGAGAATCCCAGCGCAACCGCCGCCGTCGCCGCCGCCGCGGGTTCGATTCAGAAACCTAATGGAAACAGCACCAACAATAATAATCAGACGCAGAGCTTCTTTACCAGAGAATTGAATTTTTCTGAGTACGGATTTGATGGAAACAGCGTGAAAAGCGGCGGGAATTTGAAGCCGGAGTCCGGCGAGATTCTGAATTTCGGAGAGAGCAAGAGGAGCAGCAACAACGGGGGGTTGTTCGCGAACCAGACGCCATTCGCGGTGGTGGAGGAGACGAACAAGAAGAAGAGGTCGCCGACGTCGCGTGGGAGCCACGAGGAAGGGATGCTATCCTTCACCTCCGGCGTGATCCTCCCGTCGAGCGGCGTCATGAAATCGAGCAACAACGGGACGGCCGATTCGGACAACTCCGACCTCGAGGCCTCCGTCGTCCGCGAGGCCGACAGCAGTAGAGTCGTCGAGCCGGAGAAGCGGCCCAGGAAGAGAGGACGAAAGCCGGCCAATGGCCGAGAGGAGCCGCTCAACCACGTCGAGGCCGAGAGGCAGCGGAGGGAGAAGCTCAACCAGAGGTTCTACGCCCTCCGAGCCGTCGTCCCTAACGTTTCGAAGATGGACAAGGCCTCGCTCCTCGGCGACGCCATTTCGTACATTAACGAGCTCAAGTCGAAGCTCCAGGGTGCGGAATCGGACAAGGAGGATCTCCAGAAGCAGATTGATTCGGTGAAGGAGTTGGCCGGCAAGGATTCTTCGCGGCCTCCGACGGACCCAGACCTCTCAATGTCAAACCACCATGGAAGCAGCAAGCTCATAGATTTGGACATAGACGTGAAGATAATAGGCTGGGACGCCATGATTAGGATGCAATGTAGCAAGAAGAACCACCCCGCCGCGAGATTTATGTCGGCTTTGAAAGAGCTTGACTTGGATGTCAATCATGCAAGTGTGTCTGTAGTCAATGATTTGATGATCCAACAAGCGACGGTGAAGATGGGCAGTCGATTCTACACTCAGGACCAGCTCAGGTTAGCCTTATCAGCCAAAGTCGGCGATGCCCGATAGGCGAAAAGGCGGAAACTGCTAAAAATTTGTGTAGGATCAGAGTTTCTGGGACATTTTAAGGCTTCCCGGCATTGCAAAGCTGCAAAAAAGCACTGTAAAATAGTAATATTTCTACGTAGTACTTAATTGATTGTCTCTAGTCTCTATTTATTAGTGAATGAAGACCTAGTTTTGGCGGGCATATGTGAATTTTGAGGAGGAGCTGAAACGAATTCAACAAATTTTCAGACTTTATTCATCAGCTTCTATCAGGCGAGAAGTAGCTCTTTTTACTATTCTTTTAGTGTAATCTTGCTGGTGGGTGTTCCTTGTATATATATGTCATCAATTACAAACTCATGAAAATCTCTGGGCATTCTTGTGCATGTCTGTACCTGACTTGCAAGCCTTTGTTTCTGTGATTGTAAGTGAAAGTTTCCAATCTATATAGATGTATATCTTCACGGAAGCTTTGTAGTTTGTACTGGAACTTTTTTTTGCTTTCCTTTTTGGTAGAATTCACCATTCAGGTTCCAAAATGTTCCACTAGATGTTTTGTTGCCCATTTTTTCTTTGAAGTTGCTTTTGCAGAGGCCAATTTTGACAAAGACCTGAAATAAGTGCCATAGTTGCAGGTGTTTGTTTACTTGTGCTTGTGCTACAATTTTTTTTTTTGGTTGAAAATGCTTGAGCCACACTTTGAACTTGTCCACATATTGGCTCAGAATCTGACAGAACTATGATTATCTTATGTGATTTTGTTTGGGAAATGATTTTGGTTTTGAAATTGCTCTCAATTTGTAAAGTTCGAAGTTGAGTGTAAAGAGCTTGCCATAAAGATGATTAGCATCTTTACAGGTAAGCCTTTCTTTTGACCTTGTTTTTTATGCTAAATATACACCGACAAAGTTATCGAATGTATTTGTTAACAATAATAACATAAGAGATGCTTAAAAGAAGTTGGTTTCTTGTTAGTACGAGATTAAGAGCAGTGTTAGAGAAGCGCATTGGGATTTTTAAAGGTAAAATTTATCTGTTTGTCCATTCGTTTTCCCTTCGCAGTCTTCTGTTTTTGTAGGTAACTTTGGAAAAAGGCAATTCCTGGCCAGAAAGTAATTACAAAATCCTTTCTAATTCTTACCCAGATCAAATACCTTAAAGCTCTTTCTGATAATCGTCAACTGATAATGTCAATCTCGACTAGAATCAACTTGTAGAAGGAAAAAAAAAGAAAAGAAAAAGAAAAAGAAAAAGAAAAAGAAGTATACATGAGTAAAACTCAAGAAAGGTGGTATACTGGTGTCGAGGTGGAGCCTGAGATTTAAGTCGGGAGTGGGGCGTCTCGTTCACTTCGCAGATTCGAATTGAGATGTGATTTTATGTGAGAATTTTTTACTATAACAAAAAAGTTAGATGTGATTATTTCTGAGAGCTTTTTACTGTAATAAAACTCAAATTTTAAACATAAATCGGTGAAATGAACGGGAGATTTTCATCAAATTGTTGAGAAATTTCACATATTATTAGGCCGGACAAACATATAATTTCAAAATTTTCATGAGGGATAATTATGCACAACAACCTTCATCATATGAGGACACAACAACCTTCATCAAAGGGTGGCTCCGTCCTTGCTCGAATAGAGAAAGCTTTAACGACCTTGGGATGACTTTTATTAGTGTTAAGTATCTTGTTTACTATGTCCGAGGTAAAATGTGATTCTACGAGGTAAGATTAAAGTCTTTTATTTTATTAATTGAAATTTAGAATTTGAATTTTATTATAATAAAATTTTTTTTAAAAATAATTATATTTATTTATTTTATTTATTTTTTTATTATAATAAAAAATTTTTACATAAAATTATATC
>NW_010364208.1:106627-129318 GCF_000414095.1 Morus notabilis
GAAGATTTATATCTTAATTTAAATTATAGTACGTGATTTATTATAATATTTTTTTATATAAAATATATACATAAATTAAAAATAATTTTAATTTATAAATTAAACGTCTACTAGATGACCGACCGTGAAGATTTTAAGCTAGAATGAAGGATCAGTATATCAGACACCGGTGGTGTTAAAATCACCACGTATGAAATGATGAGCAAGTAATGACACGTGATGAAAATGATATTTGTAGGCTGTACTGAACAGGACAACTCTCTCTCTCTCTCTCTCTCTCGATTCCTGAGTAGACCCTGGCTCCTTTTCATTCATGACTCTGGCAACTTCTCTCTTAAAAAAAAAAAAAAAAACAACCAAACAAACGTGGTTGTTCACATCATTCCAGGTGGGACACACACACCATTAATATTTCAACTTGCTACCGTTTATTTATAAAGCCAGGTCACTTGGGTAAGCCGAAGAGCAGACATGCAAGAAATTCCCGTATCAATTATCCAGAAAAAGGAAAGTAAAGGAAGAAATAGAGAAAAAGTTATTTTGCAGCAGTGGCCTTTTTCTGTAATGTTTTGCACCACATCTTACTTCTCCAAAGTTATTTTAAAGTTTTTTTTTTTTTTTTTTTCCCCCACGGGATATTCTGACATTCGTATTCTTATATATACTTATAGAATTGATATGGAAAGAATTTGTACTAGTATCGTGTGTTTTTGAGCATTATTTAGGTGTGTTTTGAGCATTAGATACATCTAAATCATATCAATTAACATAATAAAAAGATAGAAAGTATAAGAAACAGAGAAAAACATCTGACTAAACAAAATAATGTAATACTAGAATTTTCTTAATTCAATTTTTTATTAATAATAATGTCATTGAACATTGGGACTACATCTTTTTTTTTTCTTTTTCTTTTTCTTTTCATAAAAAATAGATTGTTAGTATTCTCACGCCTTTTTACTCAATGGCCATAGAAAGAATTAGATTTCATCAGTGCAATAATCAAGGGCCTAAATTTATCTTCCATCCATTCACAACTCAAGTTTCATCAATTTATCACTAGTTCTTTTATTCCTTATACCCACCATAGGTGAGTATTGTCAATTTTAAGGTTTTTTTATTTTTTATTTATCATTTAAGGATGCGGGGATTCAAGTTCTAAACCGTAAATAAGGAAAGACTTAAAAGGCAGATGTTCTAGCTACCATGCCACCACTAACCGGTGGCAGGCAGAGTACATCTTTCCTTGACGTGATAATAAGCATTTATAATAGTTTATAATGTCAGATATTCAATGAAAAACAATTGTAAAAATTAACATCCTCTTTATTTTATCGATTTAAATTTAAAATTTGAGTTTTATTACAGTAAAAAATTTTAAAAAACAGTTATATTTAATATTTTTATTATAGTAAAAACTTTTCACATAAAGTTATATCTCAATTCAAATTAAAAACTCGAATTAACGAATTAAACAGATTCTTACTTCTTTTACTCCTTAATTTATTAGCATGGCCAAAATCTGGCAGAAGGAAATATATATTCTGTCATTTTCTCTTTGTTTAATTGGCGATTTCAAAAGAAATTAAATGCCAAAAAGCTTGAATATAAATCAAACATAAAGAAAATTTTGATCGAGAAAGAAGGCTGCCCCACGAGAAGCGGTTAGATAGTTAATTATTAAAATAAAATAGGTGTTAGATAACTACGTTGACTTTTTTTATTAGAGAATTTATTGAATAAGTCATCCTCCTTCATTTAAATAAAGAGGTAAAGTGGTGAGGACAATATGCTAGAATGATTATCTAATAAAGTAAAATTAATAAAATGACTTTTTTTTATTTTTTATGAAGAAAGACACTTACTCATTCTTTGTAAAAATAGATCATTTTGTAAATTAAAATTTTTAAAAAGTTATTTTACTAATAAAACTTTTTAAAAGAGTTATTTTTACAAAGGCCTCAAGTGGCGAAGTGTTTTTTAAAGACAATAATTATAGGAAAAGATCTTACTTTAAGGGAATTTTAGCTGTATATAGCTACATTTTTTTTAATCTAAAGCAAGGATGCATGCTTGAGAACAAAGGCTAAAAGCCACACTCTTGAATTTTAAGGGTTTTTCGTTTGCCTTTAAACTCAAAAAAAGTTTAAATTTAAGTTACAATTTTATTTAAATTCATATTCTTTTATAAAATTTGAAGTTAAACTGGAATTTTAATTTGAGTTCAGAAAACTCAAAATCTGAGTTTAAGTTTTCCCTTCAACTCAAGTTTCTAAACTCAAACTCAAGTTAATGAACAATATTTTTTCTATTCTTAAAAACGTTATAACTTTTTCGTTTTAATTCCGATTGAGATGATTTTTTTATGCGTTCACAACGAAGAGACGAATAAAACTCCACCCATATACCCTATTAAAATTTTCCATCATCATTGAGTTTTTATTAAAATAATATCTAAATACAAATTTAAGTTTTGACTCACCCAAACACAAACTCAAAATGATTCTTATATCAAACCATAACTCAAATGTACACAACCAAACACAAACTCAAGTTACAACACCAACTCGTTATAACTCAAATTTAACTCAAGATCTATACTCAAGTCATCATAACTCAAAAATACAACTGAAATATCTCTTTCAAACATCAAATCACTTGCAAATAAGTTTCTTTATTTCTTAAGAAGATATCAATTTTTTCTCTAGAGAATTAGTGAACTCACCTTTTAAATATATCATTTTTAAATGTTTATTATTTATTTTTTATTAATATCATTTTAATTAATATAATTCTTTGAGTAAAAAATATTAATATTAAATATAGAAAGCGAAAATCTAAGACCCCTTCTTCTCTTTTTCTTGCTTTTTGTTTGGATAGTTAAATGTTGGGCCTTTATTGGATGCGCTATGATAAGTTGTATTGTTAATACTTAATGGTAAAGTATCACTACTTGGATTATTCAACATAAAGCAATATAATACAATACAATTTGGTAGAACATTCGTTGTACAGAAAATAAAAAAATAAAAAATTAAACAACATCCCAAAATGAATGTTAAATATGCAAGAGGGAGACTTATAGAGACCATTCTATAGTACCAATCCATTTTCTTTAGTCGTTATGAATCATAATATATTTTTGGAATTTTTAGATAAATCCAACTTCTCCAAATCTACTCTATTAATTTCTTAAGCTAGTCAAGACATTAATGTTATGAATAAATTGTTCAACTTACTCTTGAGTGTATGAATTTGAATTTTTATATTTCATTTTTAAGTAATATTTTTTTAATTAATTAAAAGTTGTTTGATTAAAAAAAAAATAATTAAAAGTACATGACAAAAATCTAAACTCATACCCTCTAAGAAATATATGTCTCATTTCTTCTAATTTTATTCTGGCCGTCGGTATAACATCTAACTCTAATTCACACAGATAAACCTTAAAGGAAAAGAAAAAAAAAAAAAAAACAAAGTTATTTATTTTGATCATTATCAGCTATCATGGCTTTTTCACCTTTCGCTTTCAGTGTTGATTTTTGGTAGGAACATCTCTCCTGGTTATTTGTATTTGGACCCTTTTCACTTGCGTACATAGTTATTTTGGTAGGAACATCTCTCCTGGTTATTATATATTAATGTTTTTTTTTCTTTTTGTAATAAGTATATATTGCATATTTATGCACCAGGGTTGTTGTTTTTATTTTTTGTTTTTTAAATAAATATGCACCACGGTTGTTCAATGTTGAATATGGAAATTCTTGTTGCTTTGTATTGATAATTAGGAGTCGCCAATAACTGTTCAAATAATTTATCCGCTACAGGGACTGAAAGTTGAACCTTAATTCCGCCATTTTGACAAAAAGGAGGGCCTTATGTCCATATCAAATGAGTTCGGCTCTTTATTAAAACCTTATTTTTCCTCCCCAAAACAGGAATCTGCAATGATTGGATTATATTAAACATGTTTATTGTATGCGTCTAGAAGGTCATTTTCCACATGTGTAACTAAGGTGACTCAAAAGGTGGAAAAAAGGAGAAGAAATTAGCTTCATTATTTT
Source organism: Morus notabilis (assembly GCF_000414095.1). Classification (NCBI taxonomy): domain Eukaryota; kingdom Viridiplantae; phylum Streptophyta; class Magnoliopsida; order Rosales; family Moraceae; genus Morus; species Morus notabilis. Next base: position 110,692 of record NW_010364208.1, read on the forward strand.
ATTATTTTTTTCACTGTAGAAGTTCACCGCGTCAGTATTATCAATATTTTTGTGTGTAACTAAGGTTCCACCAAAAATATTTTTGTTACATCAATTGTTTAATTACTATTAAATTTAATTCATTTTTCTGGTGGCGAAATACAAACCGTCTAATCTTTCTTACTATTACCACTATTATTATTTTTATTTTTATTTTTATTGTCCCTGAAGATAGATGGAAGATTATTTTAGTTGCTTAACTTTGAAATCAAACATTTTGGTCTCTAAAATTAAAACTTAGTTGTACACTAACTTCCATTTAACAATTTCAAACGAGGGTCGTATGTCCATGTATATCGGATTAGTGCGGATCTTTGTTAATTCCTCTCCTTAAGCAGGATTATTCAATCATTAGAATTTAGCCTATTTGGTAGTGTGAAAAAGGGACAAGGATAACTAAAGGAGTGATTTTGGAGAAGAAAAGAGAATCTTGAGTTGTTTGGTAAAGAGAACAGTTGTAAATCTATAGGCACACCTTATTAGAATCATGAGATTTACGTGTATTTTTTGTGAGAGAAAATACTGTAGCGAACCATGAATCATGATTCGAATCAGAGAACGAATCCTCCAACCAAACGGGCTTTTAGTCTTTCTAACTTTGGAAAGAAAAGAGGAGAAGAAATTTTAAGAAAACAAGTATATATTATGTAAAATAAATTTTGGTCTAAGGTTCTTGGTTTTAAGCTTAGAAAAATATCCTTCAGGTATGGTGAAACCTTTTTACTATGTTTTTCAAGAGAAGAAACTGTATTCCTCAAGAAGAAGAAGATTTGCAACTTTAAAAGGAGTTTAAAAGCGGCAAATAATCAAGATAATGGTGTTGATTTTACACGGTAGTGACAAACTTAAAGAGGGATTTTTTTTTATTTGTTTTAAGTCTGATTAGTATCTATAATCATTGTACCATATTATATTAATTAATAGCTTGAGGGGTGTGGTCTTGTAGAGTAGGATTTTTCTAAACTACATAAAAAATTTATGTTCTCCGTATTTTGATTAATTATTGGACATTAATCAAATTTCGTACATTGCTAAAAACAAATCTAATTAACACTTCCTATTAAACATAGCATAGGTAGTTCATAGTTGAGCATGTTTATTTTATGCTCACACGTATACCTAACTCTTGGTTACTGAAAAAGAGGAAAATGAAAAGAAGGAGAAGACGAAAGTAAAAAAAAATAGCTTGGTTATTTTATATTTTTGTCATAGACGGTTCTCTGATAAATTAGGCTTGATCAAAATTAACTGTCTATTTACTTGCAGCACTATTGACAGTCTTGCAGTCCCTTTTTTTTTTTTTCAATCCTTTCGCCCCCTTGATTACCCGGGAAGATCAAAATTATTATGTTGAAGGTTTACCACAACATTTGACCAGTTGCAACTGATCTAGAGAAGAGACAAGTGAGGCACGCGCCTCTTGTCAAGTCCGAGGAGTCTAATTATTGTGCTGAAGATCGAAAAGACAACATGCTTATTCATCCTAACTGATCTCAAACAAATCAGGGACTAAAGAGAAGACTCATATTTTGGATCATATTCTCAATATATGTTTTGAGATAATAAAGTTTAGAGGACACACATGTAATACTAAGTACTACATAGAAAAATATTAACTTATTTTTAAGCTCTACACAGTCATTCTTTTAAGCCAAATTTTTTAATACTACAACAAAAAAAGTCATTTGCGGCGACTCAATGTCGTCGCAAATAGGTGATATGTTGTCGTAAATAATGAATTTTTGACGACATGTCGTCATAAATTAGTCGCCACTAAAAATTAGACGCAAAAGATATATTTATGACGATAATTTTTTGAGTAGTCGTCGCAAATATAGAAGCGATGACAGTCGTCGCGAATAAATCGTCACGAATGTTCCGTCGAATATGTCGTTGATGATGACGTGTCGTAGAGTATTTGCGACGACATAGTGTCGTCGTAAAAGTGTTTAAAACTTTTTGCGACAACACTGTCGTCGCTAGTAATATGATCTACTTGCGACGACACCTTAAAAATGCGTCGCAGATAGTATTTTTTTTTGTACTTTCTTAATAATATTAATTAATAAAGATAAAAATTAGAAGAAAATTTATAATAAAATAAAATAATATAATTGATATAAAATAATCAACACGATAATAAAATAAGTCTTAAAAAGTAAATTAATTAAGAAATACTAAAAAGTATTGATAATAAAAAAAATAAAAACAGATATTTTAATATCCTAAATTAGCAGCATCGTCGTCCTTATCTCGTCTTCTTCGTTTCGCTCAGGCGGCGGAGAAACTAACGGTTGTGGGCGGTTAACTAGCAAGAAGTTGATGCTAGGATTCATCGAGCGCATGACTTCCATCATGATCTACTGGTTGTCGAACATGTTACGTTGCTCGATGTAAAGGTTGTTCAGCCAGTTTTGGACATGCTGGGGCAAATTAACCAAAGATGACCCGTTCGATTGTGAAGCAGATGATGAGGTGGAAGCGCTTGAATGATTTCTCCGTGGCAGTGTCGGTCCCACTCCCTTAGTGTGTCCTCTGCGCTTTCCCAAGACTTGGGATATAATCCCCTCCTCATTGACTGTCGTGGATGAACCTTCCCCAGCAGACTGTGTCATCTGCGTGGTCCTTTCCACCTCCATCTGAGCCTGCAAAGGTAAATGAAATAAAAATGAATAAAAATAGTATAATATGTTATGTTAAATATGAAAAAAGAAATAAGTTTAAAATTTACTTACAAATGCATGTTCCGCATCCGGATTGATAAAATTCTGCCCATGACGGTGTATGTCACCCTAATTGTCAATTAATGATCTTGGCTCCTGGGTCACGGGATTTGCCTAATCAAGTTGAACGTGTTAGAATAATTATAAAGCCAAAGTGAAAAAACTTAACAAGTATGCAAATTAATATTACTTTATCGAAACGATGCTGGGAGTATCACTTTCTACCACGAAAGTTAGTTCACTTCTGAAAAGTAGGGGACGTAAAACGATCACAGCAAGGTCCCCATTGCTCTTTGCTCCTCAAGTTTTTAGGAGGAATTTGCCTGACAAAATCTCATTTTCTGCCCCTCCCATCTTCTGGAAGTGTCTGTGCAAGGTAGTCTTCCAGTCCTTGTAACATTTACTGGCTTCACGGTCGACTACATCTTTAATGATGTCATTGTCGTAGTCGTAGTCGAGGTTAAACCAATCCTGAAATACATTAAAAAATCAACAAATGAATCTTATTTATTGTATCCACAATTAAAAATGTTTAGAATAAATTTTGTTTCAAATAGATACCAGCATGCGATTTTGAATCCTCATTTCTCCGTAAGTCGTTATCCAACATGATCGCTGCCATTTTACCAACAGGGCAAATTTTTGTAGCAAAAACAGACAACTTATCACCATGCTCGGTGTCATCATCAACCCAATTTCTTTCTGCTCTATTAAACTTCATCTCAATCCCGAGTAAATCCATTGGGCAAAATGTCAGGGCCTCGTTCACAATGTATGCCTCGGCAATTGATCCCTCCGGACAAGCATGATTGCAAACATATTTCTTCAACGATCTAAGAAAGCATTCAAATGGATACATCGACCTTAAATGAACAGGTCCTCCACGAATGGCTTCTTCTGGCAGATGCATCAACAAATGAACCATTATGTCGAAGAAAGCTGGCGGGAATATTATTTCTAACTTGAACTTCTTGGGCTTTCTCTAAATCTGAAATTCTTAATGTTCTGGAACATATCAACTGAAAGAAATTACCCAGTTCTGTTATTGCATCAACAATTTCCTTTTTCATGAACGGGCGAATCTCAGTCGGTAATAATCGCTATATTATAACATGACAATCGTGTGCAGTGGTGCAACTTCAGGCGGCGGGCATGCCCGGTGCCCGAAAACTTTCGGGCACCGGGGGCAAGTACCATTCGCCGCTCGTCTGAGTTATTTGGTTGGGCACGGGCTCGGGCAGCCTGAAAAAAATCAATTTCGGCTGCTCGCCGCAGGTGGAAAAGTCGACCTCGCCGCACGTCGATTTTTGAATTTTTTAGCTTAACCTGAATTTGCCCGATTTTTCCCTGAATTTTGCCCGTTGCCTGAATCTGCTCGAATTTTTTTGACCTTTAGCCTGAATTTTGAACCCAACGGATTTTTTTTGCCTGACCCGACTGCCACCCAATTTTTGCCTGAAAATTCAAACCCCAACAGGTATTTTTTTTACCGTTGCCTGAATTTTGCCCGACCCGACCCGAGTGCCCGAATTCTACTAGCCGTTGGAACCAAATTTTTGGGGGAAAATTTTTTTTTTCAAGCCAAAAAATTTCCTATAAATACCCCCTCCCCCAACTATTTTCCTCACCCAACAACTCTCATTCTCTCTCAATATCTCTCAAATCTCTCTTAATCTCTCTCAAATCTCTCTTAATCTCACTTAAATCTCTCTCGATCTCTCGTAATCTCTCTCAAAGAGCTCTCAATCTCTCTTATTTTCGTAATGGCTTCTTCTGGTTATGGTGGTGATATTCTCATTGATGCCCAATTCAACATCAAAGAAGGGCAATTTCTTAATGTTTTTCAAACGCAGGAATCGCAAACTACGGAAAGAGTTGCTGAGGAAACTGCAAATCCGAGCCCTGGTGGACGTACTAAAGGTCGTGGACGTAATGGTGGTGGCACTAGTGGGCGTGGAGGAGAGGCAAGCGGTTGTGCTAGTGTAAGTATTGCAAGTAAGAAGAAATGAAAACGCACCTTAGCAGTTTGGGAGCACTTCAACACATTCGAGTAGGTCGCCAATAATAGTAACATTAAATACATAGCTCAATGTAAATATTGTGGTGATAAATTACAAGGTAACATTATTCACAGCACTACACACTTGAGAAAACACTCTGAAAAGTGTCTTCAAAAGCAAAGAGGCGGAGCCGATCTCCGGTAAACACAATTATCGTTTGACTGCCAAACCGGCGGTTTAAGCACGTAAAAATAAGATCCGCAAGTTAATCGTATGGAAATGGCATGATTAGTAGCCACATTAGATCAACCACTTAGTTTTCCTGAACAAAGAAATTGGTAGCGTTATATTAAAATTGTACATAATCCTAATGCACAATTTTTTTCTAGAACTACTCTTAGAAAAGATGCATTAAAATTATATAAACAAGAAAAGGAAGCATTAATCAACCTTTTACACTCTACTAGTGGTTGCGTTGCGTTAACGGTAGATATTTGGTCCGCCGTTGCCAACAAAGATTATTTAGCTGTAACCGGACATTATTATAAAGGTTTTAATTTGGATAAGAGAATCTTAGGTTTTAAATGTGTTATAGGATCACATACTGCCAATTTAATATATAACACAATTTTATTTGTCATTGATGAATATAGTTTAAGAGATAGAGTAATGGCCATAACATTAGATAATGCAACTGCAAATACTAAAGCAATAGAACTTTTTGAAAATGATTTAAGTTTATTCGGTAATAATGATATATTTCACCAACATTGTGCATGTCATATAATTAATTTAATAGTAAAATCCAGTTTAAAATCAATGCCAGGTCATATTAAAAGAATTAAAGATAACATTGCTTGGATTCAAGGTAGTAATCAAAGAATACAAGATTGGTTTAGATTTCTACAAGCATGTAATCAAAATCCTAAAACATTAGCCTTAGATATGCCCATAAGATGGAACTCCACTTATATAATGCTTGAACAATGCATCCCCTATAAAGATGCGATAACAAATTATGTTAGTGCAAAATTAGGACCAAGATTTATAGATGAAACTGATTGGCAAGTTACCGAACTCTTGTTTAACTTTTTAGGTAGATTTCACGAAGTTACCTTAAAGCTTAGTGGAACTTATTACCCACCGTCATCATTAGTGTTAGGAGAACTTTTAAGAATGTCTATTTTATTTATTGAATTTAGGACACACGAGATTTTAAGAGTTCCTATCGCCTCTATGGAAAAGAAGTTTAAAAAATATTGGTCTAAATTACCCATGTTGTATGGTTTTGGTGTTATTTTCGACCCTAGATTAAAATTAGAAGGCTTTGAAAGTGGATTAGATAACTTAGGTGAATTTTTAGCTATCGACACTACTGACCAATTTCCTATTATAAAGGAAAAAATATTTTCTCTCTATAGCTCTTATGAAAGTAGGTTTAGAAACACACCTCGTGTTGAACAACCGCAATAATGAGACAACAATCCACATTCATTCTTGAATGTTTTCGGGTTGTCTACGAAGAAGAAGAAGACGACGATGACGACTCAAGGTCAAGAAGAATATGGGAGTGGATCTTCATCAAGAGGTGGCGGCAAGAGCGGCGGCTTCAACGAGTTAATGGCGTACCTGAGTGAGGGCTTAGTTGTAGACAGTAGTGAAATGTTTGTTTTGGTTCAGTAGTGGAGGGCACGAGCATTAACTTGGCCGATCCTAACACAATTGGCAATGGATATTTTTTTTGATCCCGGTCTCCATTATTGCAGCTGAACAAGCATTCAGTATAACCGGCCTAATACTTGAAGAACAGAGAAATGCATTGCAACAGGATATTGTTGAAGCTTTGGTGTGCATCAAGGATTAGGATCGTTCCGACTAACGCTTACACGACACAATCTCACCGGCAAGCCAAGAATGGATCGACGAATTTAATAGATTAACTTTAATTTTCAAGACGATCCTTCTGCTTCAAATTATATTTTATTATTGTAATTTATAAATATTTATTTACTTTGTAATTTGTATAGTGTTATTGTAATCTTGTATAGACTTTGTAAGTTCGTCAAATTTGTAATTTGGCCCACAATGATTGCACTCTTTTTTCCTTACCAAGTTTTTATCCCAATTGGATTTTTCTTGGTAAGGTTTTTAACAAGGCAATCATGAATTATAAATTTTAAAATCAATAAAGAAATAATTTTTTTATATAGTTTGTGTGTTCATTTTAAATTTCAAATTGTAATATATATAATTTAAAAAATATTAAAATTTTCGGGCAGTTTGGTCGGGCAACGGGCCGCCCGACCGGGCACGGGGAGCCAAAGGCTGCCCGATGCCCGTCCAAGGTGAAATTCAGGTCGGGTCGGGCAGCCTGAATTTTTAGACAGTTCGGGTTAGGTAATCGGGTAAAAATTTAGACTTTTCAGTGGTCGCGGGTGGCCCGCCCAAAGTTTCAGCACTGGTTGTGTGATTTTAACCCACTGATCTTTGTGTTCCCATTAATTATATATTTTTAAAAAAATTTAAGGCAAATCCATCGGGAAATCGAATAGACTTTAAAAATTCACAGAATCTCAGCTTATTAGTTTTGGTTAACGTGTAAGCTGCAGGTGGTTTCATCCATTAATTACCATCTCTGTACAAATGTAACTCTTTGCGAATCCCCATATTCTATAAGTCGATCATCGCCTTGTCTATATCTTTATTTTTTCCATCAATACTAAGAATAGTACCTAACAAGCTGTCACATACATTTTTTTTATATGCATGACATCTAAGTTGTGACGAATTGATATTGAAGTCCAGTATGGTAGTTCCTAAAAAATACTCTTATTTGTCCAGTTAAGCTCTGCAGATTGTCTCTTTCATTTCTTACCGCCAAACTTTTCATGTTTACCAGCCAGTCTGTAATGCCCTTCAGAATTAAACATGTTTAATTATGCTACATTTTGAGTTATTAGTGTGCCTAATTTGATTTTCACAATTAATCAATGGACTTTAAATTATTTTCAGTACTTACAATTTCACCCCAAAAGTTTTTAGAAATACAGTTAAATTTTAATGCATTTTTATTTTTCCCATTTTTCATTTTTTCTCCTTTTCTTTTCTTTTTCCTTTTTCTTTTTTCTTTTTTCTTTTTTTTCCCTTCCCTTGCAGCCCAGACCCCCCTCTCTCTCTTTCTTTCTTTTTCTTTTTCTTCTTTCATCTCTGTTTCTCCCACGCCACCATCAACCACCTCCCTCTCTCTCTCTCTCTCTCTTTCCACCGCCGGCCACCTCCTCCGGGCTCTCTCTTTCCCGCCAGCCTCTCTCTCTCTCTCGGTAGTTTGGCCGAGAGACACAAAAAAAAAATGAAAACGAAAGAAATCGAGGGAAACGAAGCTCCATCAACTAATTTGAGGTAAAACCCCTTGAAACCCACTCTTTGATTCGAATTTTAAGATTGAGAAAGTTTGTGAGACAACCCTCCTGGGAGCCCGCCACTGTAGCTTAAACTTTAACTTGTACTTACTGGGTTTTCTTAAAATTTACGGAATATTTTTTTTTTAAATCTACGAAGGAATAATTTCGTAATTCATAACAATAATTTCGAGAGAATGAATCACTAAATTTCTTAAAGCTTTTCTTAATTTTAGTTAAGATAAAATCTTCTAGAAATATCTTTCAAACGGAGCAGCGTTTGAACTCTTGTTTCAAATACTCTTTAAAAGCCTTTCTAAAACTAGCCAATTCAATCAAGCCATCTCATTTGACTTTAAAACGGATTTCGTGAGAAATATTAAATTCAAGTACATCTTAAAGTCCTTTTAAAATCAATCATTTAAATCGTCATGTTTAAAATTTGTTTATTTGTTTCATGCACTGTTGCAACATTCTAAAACTTGAATACTCAAAACTAAGGTTGTTAGCTACAACCTCGGTTTTCTTAACATACATATGTACGTATACTTTTTAACATACATGCTTAAAATCTTTGAATCATATAGACATATATATGATTTTTCTTAAACTTACTACGGAAAATAACTGCGTGAGCGGTATCCATTCCCATCTCCACCATTCGTCCGCCGCTCACCTTTTCCCTTCAAGAATTGCTTATAGGTTTCTTACCTATAGCATGAACATATCTGATTGAGCTTTCGCTCAGAAAGTAGGAACTATATCTCACAAAATAACTGTAAGTACACATGAATAAATATGCATGAGCTGATTATGCTTGATTATGATGTCTTATCATAGTCTTATTATCTTATCTTATCATATCTTTTCTTTCTTTCTTGTGGGCCCGAGTGCTCGCGTACCACTTGCGCGCAATCATTGGGATGTGAGGGTTTGCAAGGTCCACCACGACACCGTGATTATAACTTGAATGCCTCCCTTAGGTCGGAGGACATTATATTTTTTTTTCTTTTCTCCCTTAAGTCGGAGCTTGAGTTACCTCCCTTAGGTCGGAGGCTGGTATGACACTCAACTGAGATTCTTCTTATAAGTTCCTCTTGACTTATTAAGGTGTATGCAGTATGACATGGCATCACATACATTACTTAAAGCATAAACATGGATATATAACATGTCTAACTTTTTTTCTTTAAAATCTATTCATGTTGTAGGCGAGATTCCTACTTACCTAATTTACAGAGCTGGAATCTATTTTTCGCCAAACAGTCTATTCTCTTACTTGCTTATTTTTGAAAATGAACACCCATTGAAAGTGCGAGATTAACTGTCGTTGCTATTCTATTTTAGCAACTTATGAAGGAATCTAACCATTTTCTTAAGGCAGGTATTCCTTTCCTTTTCTGAAGGATAATTTACTATAAGGATCAATTTGTTAAATCCTCAAAATCTTATTTTCCTTAATTGGCCTTATCATACTTATGTCTAGATTGAAAATCATGTACCCAATCTAGTAACTTATTCTCCATAATTTTCCTCATTGGACTTATTATGATATTAAGGCCCAATTCGGCCTAAAAACTTATTCACGGTATTCTAACTCTTAGGCCGTTGAAATTTAAACTCAAACAGAGTCTCTTAAATCAATGCGGGCGTTGGACCCATATCAAACCTTCAAAATTCTACGGACCTATCGATTTGGGCTCGTAGGTGCCCGTTGGGATTATTTGCTTGATAAACCACTAAGTACTTTAAAAGAAAGCATTTTTTCTTGAAAGCTTTCTTTACGAATATTTCTGTTAAAATGAGGTTTAACACCATAGTATTTTACTTAAATCACATCTCGGGTTCTTTGATAACCTTTTGTTAAAAACCAACACTGTTTTAGTTTTGTTTCGTTAAAACTGTGCAGTTTTTGAAATCTGTGTTTTACTGCATCTTAGAATTGGATTTCAAAAATTTATTCTTCACGATAATTTTTCATCTTGTCGAGATCTTAAATTCCCATTTTTAGAGAAAGTTGAAATTCAGCCTCTAAAGGCTTCGTACTGAAAACAATGGCTGTTGTTTTTCTTGAAACTATTTTAGTCCAAAAACTGTGCCATTTCAGAAATCAGTGTTTTACTACATCTTAGATTCGAGTTTTGAAAATATGTTCTCCATAAAAGTTCTTCATCTCGTTGAAATCTAAAATTTTCATTTTTATGAAAAACTGAGATTCAGTCTCTAATGGTCTCGTTTGGCTGAACCAGTTTTGTTCCCGAAACTGTTTTGGACTGCCTGTGCTGTTTTTGAAAAATGGCTTAAAACTTGCATTTAGAGTTAAAATGGGATTTTGTCACAGCCACAGAAAATGTTCAAAACATCGAAGACTATAAGTTCAAGCTTTGGAACACCTAAAAATCTCGCTCTAGGGTTCTCACTCCCGAGTTCAAAGTAACCGGAAATTTTTCCCTCTAACCGAAAATAAGTAAACTTAAATCGAGCATAAGCATACCACATCAAACTAACCTCATAACTCACAAAACCAACATAAAACTCACACACCCTTATTACAACTTATTTCCTTGAGAATCACAATTTATATCAATGGATTCTCAAACTTAAACTTTGCTAGAAAATAATTGAAAAGAGTTCAAGAAGTTACCCTTGAAGAAATTTTTCTTGAGAACCTTTGAGATCCTTCTCTTCTCCTCCAAGGTTTGTTAATGGCTTGGAACTAGAGGAGTATAAGAAAATTTGAGAAGAATATCTCCACATCTCAAACTTTACTAGAGCATAAAAAGAAAGGGTTTAGAGTTTATACCATTGGAGAAATGCTTGACTAAACTCCTCCTAGAACCCTTGATCTTCTTCTTCTTCTATGGTTTGCTAGTGGCTTAAGGTTAGGAGAGTGGGAGAAAATATTTGAGAGAGAATGGAGGAGTGTGGTATGGCCGGATTTTGAGGAGGAGAGAAAAGCTAGGAGGAAAAAAAATGAGACCTATCATATGTTGGTTCCTTTTATAGCTAACTTTGTGATCATTATTTAACTCCAATTCCACTCCATCATTCAACCAAATTTTTGGTTCAAATCCCCCAATTTTGGCCGGTTGTGGATGGAGAAAAGAAGAATAATTTTGCCATGATTTACCCCTTCAACCACTTCTATCCCATCACCTTACCATGTCATCCACTTGCACACTCAACTAGCTAAGTTTTTGGCTCTAATTCCTATAGTTTGGCCGGCCAAGTGAGGGGAGGAGAGAGAAAAATGAAACCTAACCCCATCACATCACATTAACATGTAACCTTCTAGCATACTCAACTAGTCAAAGTTTGGCTCCAATTTCCTTGTGCATGGCTAGTTATGGATGGAGAAAATGAGAAGCAATTTATGCCATGATTTCCCCTTCACCCACTACTATCACATCACCTTACCATGAAATCTTCTAGCACATTCCACTAGCCAATTTGGGCTCCCATTTCCTAAGCTTGGCCGGTTCTAGTGTGGGGAAAAGGAGAGGAGGAATTTTTATCACATAGGTCATGATTTCTCTTCACTAACTCCCACCAAATCACATATGTCATGATTTATCTTCACTTACCCCCATCAAATCACATGTCATCCTACCAAATCCTAACCTACCTCTTGTACTTTTTGTCTCATCTCTTAAGTTTCCTTTGAATCAGATAAGAATCATACTGATTGTAAGGAAGTACTTAGCCGATAGGAAATTCTAGTTTCTGACGGTTCCTTTTTCTACTGCATATTTACAGTTCAATGTTAAATCCCCAACTGCTTTGAGATCACATTAAATTCTTACTCACATATATCTTGAACTGTTTCAATTCTTGAAATTAATTCTAGACTGAACAAATTCTAAATTTAACTTTTCTACATTATATCCCGAGAATGACATTGTTTCTGACGGTGTCAACTCCCGAGCTCACGTTGTACCCTTCTACTATAGGTATTTATCTTATGACCTTAACCTAGCTGTCTGGCAATTAAGGATTTTCTCTTCTTTTAAAAAGTTAGTGTGTTTTTTTTATACGCGGCTAACATCATGCTGTGTTTGGAGATTCTTGAAATTAAGATTCTAAAACTATACCTGTACTGAAAATCATTCCGCCTTAAAGTACGGCGAGAATTTAACGATCGAATTTTCTTGATCGAAAACATGAACTTAACATGAAATCTACTATAGAATTTAGGAATACAGATATTAATTCCATAAATTCTTCAGTCACATAATATTTTCTAAAAAAATCCTTAGCTTAAATAAATAAATTGTATAATTTAAAGTCTAGGATTTTCTCAGTCATTACAGTTTGGTTTTTGTTAGATTTGAATAATTTTGAGTTAAGGTTTGGATTTGAAAAATTATTGTTAGAATTGAATGAAATTTGGGGGTTTTCAGTTATTGGACTTGTTTAATTGATTGGAAACTGATTTTGATGGATTCTGGATAATTTATTTTGAAATTGAACTTGAATTACAAGTTTGGCATTTTTCCTATTTATGCCGGCATGCTGCCGAAATTTCTTTAAAAACTTGTTTTTAAACTGGAATTAAATAGGAAACCAAACCCATGGATTAGATTTCAATCCTTAGAGAACACTCAAACTGATTATAAACTCGTTTGTGAAACTTGGATTTGAGTCAATGCACACTAATAGGAAACAATTAAACATGATTGAGCTTTAAGTCCTTTTAGGAATGAGAAATACTTCCTAAGATATTACTTTTGTGATAAAGCTAGTGGAGAAGGTTGAGTATTAAAGGTTTAAGGAAAACAGAGGCTAGAAGAATGGAAGGCTAGCCCAGGTTTGACATCCGAGAGGTAGGATATTCTTGTCCATATCATTGTTAGCCTCATTTTAAATGATTTTGGCCAATGAAAATGTTTTAGAACAAAACATGTTAAAAGAAAATGATTTCAAAGGAAATAGCATGAATAATGCTATTAAGTTTTCCAATGGTTTTAGAAATGAGATTTTAAAGAGTATCATTTATTAAAATGAAATATTTTAAGGAATGATACAATGCATGGTGGCCACAGAGATCGGGATATGAGAATCATATCCTTGGGAGCAGGTCCCGAAACCCGTACGGATCCGCTTCTTGCTCAGTGGAGTTATGGCTCTGCACTTTTTCACTAGACAGACATTTTACCACTCCTTGCTTAATGGTATGATAATCTGCACACTTTCATATTACATATATTTTCTACTACTATATGAGTATTTCCTTTTCAAAAAAAAGGATGATCGGTTCCGGGTGCATGTCTGCGGACCGTGAGTACCTTATCTGTTATGTTTTATAAGATTATGTCCTACTGGGCATTCCGCTCACGTTTCTATGTTTTCAATGTTTTAAACCCCTCCTCCAGAGTTAGCGGTTTAAATCTACTGCGTGACAAGTGGATGCCAATGAATTGAAGGTGTGAGATTCAAAGCGGTACGTTTGTTTCGGATTTACAGTTTTAAATTATGAGATGTACTGTATTTCTGTATGTAAACTGTATTGGTCGACATTGTCCCAGAGTTGTACTATTTTTCTTGGACTTTATGGATTATTTTAAATATTATTTGTGAAAGAAAGTCTCCGGAGCAAACTATAGTGATATTTATGTATTTATTTTTGTGATTTTTGTTAAATAGTCCAGTTTAATTAAGTTAAATTTTAAATTCAATTCCAATAATCACAGCCCTATCCTTGGGGTCGTGACACAGTCTGGATCCGACATTCTGTAATTGAAATAGTATTTCTTCAACAGACTTCCGAGGTGGAGAAGCACGATGATCAACCTTACCATCAAAATTCCTACTATTTCTCATTCTATGCCCAATAGGAAGCCACCGTCGATGCCCAACAAAACAGTTTTTACACATCAACCTCTTTGATCGTGTCACATCATTACATGACGATACCTCTGTCCACTCTAGCTAGACAAACTAGCACGTCCAGGATAATCATTGATAGTCATTAGCAATGCAGCACGCATCTTGAACGATGCATTTGAAGCAGGGTCAAGAACAATGATTCCCTCTTCTCATAGCTCTTTAAGTTCCTCAACAAGTGGTCGCAAAAATACATCAATATCTTTTCCAGGGGCATTTCGGCCGGGAATCAACAGTGTCAACATCTTGTATGAATCCTTAGTGCATAACCAAGGTGGTAAATTGTAAGCAATAAGAATCACCGGCCATATACTATATGATAAGCTTATGCTTCCGAAAAGATTAAAACCATCAGTAGCTAAACCCAATCGACGTTTCTTGGTTCACGAGTGAATTCATGATACTTTATATCTAAATCTCTCCACTCCCTACCATCAATTGGATGACGTATTAAGTCTGGATCCTTTGAACGCCCCCGCATGTGACACGTCATTTCCTTTGCAGTGTGACGCGAGCTATACATACGCCTCAATCGATCCTTCAAAGGAAAATATTGTTATACTTTCTGAGGCACTTTTTTACCTTTTATTTTTTTACCCTTCCAATGACTGGTGTTACATACTAGACAAACCTGCAAATCAACATTCTCCTTCCAGAATAACGCGCAATCATACTTACAGACATGTATTGTTTTGTAGCCCAAACCGAGTTTACCTAATTTCGTCTTCGCCTCATAATACGAATCTGAAAGTTTAAATCCTTCAGGAAATGCATCTTTCAACGGCTTCAAAAGAGAGTTCATACACTCATTGGACTATTTGTGCAACACCTTTAAATGCACGAGTTTCACCAAAAAATTCAATGAGGAATAGTTAGTACACCCTGGATACAATGTCGATTCGAGCTCAGATAACAACTCTTTAAATTCATCGTGTTGCGCATCACCTAACACTTCAGCTTATACTTCCTCCGGCATATCATGATCAGAGTTATTTCTAACAACATCATGTGTAAGTGTAACCATCTCGTCAACTGATTCATTTTTCGGATTGGTCACGACATTGTCTTCACCATGGTAATACCACGTCATATATAAAGGATTGAAACCATATTGGTGTATGTGTGCTCTAACTGTTTCTACTGGAAAACATTTATGGTTTAAACACCTCCGACATGGACAACTTGTACAACTGCTTTTATCGACATAATCTTTGACAATATTGATAAACCCAGACAACCCTTCCCAATACTGATCAGACAACCGGTTTTTCAGATCTATCCAACTCTTGTCAATTGGCATCTTGACTATAAAAATAATAACACATCTAATCATACTTCATGTTTTCTTGTGACTATATAATCACGTTTATAAATAAAGTTTTCATGCTTCAATTTTATAAGTTTTATCAAATTTTATGAACAAGTTATTTTTTTATTGTTGCACTCATAATGTTTATAATTAATTTTTAATTTTCTTTCTATTAATATAACTAATTCTTATTAATTAAATTCTTAAAACTATAGATTTTAATAAAATTTTGACATTATAACGACATATTTTTCTTATTATCTAAAAATTCAAACCTGTAAAAAACAGTTTTTAAAAGATTTCGGCACACCATAACTGCAAGATGTGCCACCCAGAACAATTATTAAAACTTTGAATCTCAACCTAAATCAAATTATAATCTTAAAATTTCAACAATCTCAATATCAAATTTCAACAATCTCAAAATTCATAATCTAAAATTTAATCTATAATCCAAATTTCAAATTATATACTAATTCTAAAATTCTAAAATCTATAAATCAAATTTGACGATTTATAATCTATAATTATATACAATTCAAATAACAAAAAACTCATAAATTTTAAACTAACAAATACAATAATTCGGACCAAAAAAACTTACAAAATTCAAACCCACTGAAACGGGGGCTGAAAACTGCAAGATTAACAGGGACAAAGGGCGACAACAACAGACTTCGGTGGCGGTGACAGATTTCGGCAGGCGTGGCAGAAATTTTGATTTTGGGATTTTTTGGATGAAAAAACAAATAAAACATACAATATTGTTGATTTTGAAGAGAATACAAAGAGATTTTGAGAGTTTGGGGTAAGAAAACCTTAAAAAATCAGTGAGAGGCTGAGTGAGAGAGAGAGAGAGAGAGAGACTGATCAGAAAAAATGGAGGAGGAGGCTCTACTCGTGGGTATATAACAAACTTTTTTACGATGACACAAAGACTATTTGCGACGACTGGTCGTCGCAAATATAACTTAAAATTATTTGTGACCACATGGAAATTATTTACGATGACACATGTTGTCGCAAATATAACTAAATTATTTAGGATTTAGAAGGAAGGTTCTGGAATTATTATTTACGACGAAATCTATAGTGTCGTCGCAAATAATTTTTGGGGACCCCACCCAATTTTCCCGCCTTTTATTTTACTGAGGGATTACAAATCACTTTTTGGGACGACACACATTAATGTCGTCGCAAAAAAAATTTACCACCCGTCAAAATAATCCTTTTTGCTCGGAAAAAATATATATTAAATTTTATTTGTGCGAGACTATTTGCATCGTAAATAATAGACGATTTGCGATGACATGTCATCACAAAAAGTATTTTTTGGCGCTAAAAGTTTGTGCCATACGAGATCTGGCGCTAGCAATTTTGTGCGACGACATGTGACATTTTTGCGACGGCATTATTTTTTCAGTTTTATGAAATTATTTGCGACGACATGTCGCTACAAATATCACTTATTTGCGCCGACAAAAATCGTCGCAAATAGGCCAAATTGTAGTAGTGTAAGCTCTATACTACATAGAAAAATATATATATTTTAAGCTCCATGCATGTATGTTTCTCCTATCCTGTGTTGCATACTATCCATTTTTTTTCAATTCAAAGCTTTTTTGTACCCTTTTATACCAAAGAAAAGAAGGAAAAAATCAAAGCCTTTTATTTACAGAGCTATATATATATATATGAAGAAGGTGTTTCTACTTATAGTAAAAGGACACGTCATCATTCATGCATTTACGTGGATATCAGGAATCTATAACGTACATGGGGCTTTTAATAAATTTTGTCAATCCTAGTGATTAATACTCTCCAACCTGTCTAGTACTATTACCCCAAGACATCGTTTCCACGTAAAGGCTTGTTTGTTTAGTTGTGTAGTATTCTCTTGTATAAGGTATATCATATTGTTCAACATTGTATTGTATTGTCATTTGTCCCATTGCAATAATATTAAAGATGTTAATAACCTAGACAATATTTGGTAGACCATACCATTGTATTGCGCTACTTACACTACAAAAAAGGGACATTTAGCGTCTTATATTTAACGACGTTTTTTTTATAAAAACAATCGTTAATCCTCCTGACAAAATTTGTACAACTGACGTAAAGGACTAGACGATAGTGTTTTGAAAAACTGTCATTAAGTATTATAATTTAGACGACAGTTTTCCTGAAAATTGTCATCTAATATAGGGTGATTTTCTAAATTTTAAATATCAAACTCTTTAACTCATGAGACGTTTAGTTTATGGATTACAATTATGAGATTAGAATTATTTTTAATTTATGTATATTTTTTATAAGAAAAAATACTATAACGAATCACGAATCATAATTTAAATTGGATATGAATCTCCCAACTAAACAACTCCTCAGACTTCTTGAACATGAACTCACGCCGCTCTGTCTCTCTTTTTCTCTCCCTTCGTCGCGATTTCACCCAAACCGCCGCTCCTCCATTGGAAAACCCACCTAGAGGTGTCAAATGGGACGGGCCGTCCATGGATGGCCCGGCCCAGCCCGTAATAGTGCATGATTCGGTACGGCCCGGTTCGTTACTGTTACGGACCGGGCCGGAACGGCACGTGTAATGGACTAGGGCTGGGCCTCAACTTCTCAGCCCGCGGCCCAAGCACGTGGAGGCCCGCGGCCTAGCCCTTATTCGGCCCGGCCCAAGCCCTTATTCGGCCCTTATTCGGCCCGGCCCAAGCCCGCGAAAACGGCCCATGAAAAGCCCATTTCATTTGGTCCAGTGGGCCCTTCGCGGGCCCAACGGAAAAAAACCAAATTTTCACCCAAAAATCCCCTATAAATACCCCTTAATTCCACCATAAATCCCACACAACAATTCACTCTCATCTTCTCATCTCACTCTCATTCTATCTCTCAACTTCTCTCTTTGATTTTGATTCTAAGCTTTTTTCTCGTGTTCATTCATTTTCTAGCTCTTTCATTTACAAAGTTCAATCAAGTTCTATCAATTTCCAGAAAATGGCCTCACCAAATTTCCCTAATTTCACTGCTCTTCCTGAGCTTCGTGAGGAGATATTTTTTGAGGAAGAAATGATGCCTTCCAACCCCACCCCCACTGAACCAGAAAATGCTCCGGTGGATAATGCTTCAGTATACAACGAAGAAGCTGGAGAACGCAGCAGAGGAAAAAGACCATGAACTTCTCCAGCATGGGAGCATTTCACCGAGGAGCCCCGACCAAATCCAAAAACAGGTGAGATAGAAATTCGTGCGGTATGTAAATATTG
>NW_010364208.1:130920-153944 GCF_000414095.1 Morus notabilis
ATAATAGCTCGTGACATTCTGACAACTCCAGTGTCAACGGTAGCATCGGAGCAAGCTTTTAGCGCAAGCAACCGAATTCTTGACGAGAAGAGAAGCAGAATGCATCCAGATATCTTGGAGGGACTAATGTGCGTTAAAGACTGGGAAGATGCCAGAAGACGAAAACAACAATACACAGATGATTCGATGCAAGAATATTTTTCTAACTTAGAAATAACAGAATCTTCTGGAAGCACTTAGGTTTGTAATTTACTATTCCTAGCTACTGCACTCTTTTTTCCTTCGCTAAGGTTTTGTCCCGATCTCCCCACGGGTTTTACTTAGCAAGGTTTTTAACGAGGCAGTCATTTACGTGTACTCTTATTACGTCAATTCAATAAAATCACATCTTTTGGGGCATTTGATATTTTTTTTAAATAAATTAAAAAAAAACAAGGGCCGGGGCCGGCCCGTGAAGGGCCTGGGCCCAGGCCCGGCCCTGGCCCTTATGGACTAGGGCCAGGGTCTGGACTGGGCCTAAGTTTTTCTTCTCAGGCCCAGGCACGGCCCTGCACTGTGCAGGGCCGTGCCTGGCACGGCCCAAGCCCGTGATGGGCCTGGGGTCAAGCGTGCCGTGCCGGCCCAGCACGGCACGTTTGACAACTCTAAACCCACCCCATTCCGCCTCCTCGTTCTCTACCCAACCTTCTGCCTCTCTCTTTTGCTCCGTCGACCTCCTCTCTCTCATTTCAGCCACCGTGCATTTCCACCGTCGAAGTCCGTGCGAAGTTGGAAAATTTCTCCTCCGCCACCGTTGGCGTCATTCTGCCCTCTTTCATCCATCAACAACTTCCGAACAAGGCATCTAAAGGCATGTTTTAACATTTTCATAATTCCCCAACTGTAGGTGTTAATTGACTGAGGGATTATGATTATGGTTTTACTGTGGTGATGTTAATTGTTCTGTAAATATCATAGTTCACGCCATTTTTTTTTTGGATTTTTGAAACTTAGTTCTGATTCTATTTTTAAGGTGGAGAAATAAATTCTATTGATTTTCATCGTAAGGATGATATACTAGTCACTGCTAGTGAGGATGATTCAGTGCGGCTCTATGACATTGCAAATGCTAAGTGAGTTTAGAAATTGTTGTTCAATTTTAGGTTTTTCTTTTTTAAATTATAAATTTGGTTTTAATTATAGCTTTGAGGAATACTTACTTGTATTCATGTTTATGAATTAAGGTTGCTTAAGACCACAAATCATAAGAAACATGGAGCTGATCGAATATGCTTTATCCATCATCCGAGTTCTGTTATATGTTCTTCGAGATATAATTTGGATTCTAGTGGTGGTTAGTTTCTTCTTTGTTTTTGACAATTTTATGATTTCACTATCTGCATGAGGAAATTGATCTTAAGTTACTGTTTATGTTCTGCAGAATCACTCCTGTATCTTTCAATGTATGATAATCGGTGCCTTCGCTACTTTAAGGTGCACAGAGATAGGTTTGGATCCTAATTCCTCTGATCTTTTGGTATTTCGTTGATACAATTGTTCGTGTTAGTTCTAATAATAACCAGATGTGCTTAGATTGACTAGTTGAGTGGCTCTAGGAATCTGTATCTTTGTAGTGAAAGTACTTTTAGCATTCATAGGAGATTAAGACTTGAAAACAACCTGCAGAAAGTTAAGTGGAGTTCTCATTATTTCTGGAGTTTAAAGGTTTAGGTGTTTGGTTTTATTTTATGTAATGTGAGCTACTAAACATCTGATGGGTAGTAGAATATGCTGAATGCTGGAATATATGAGTTATTCAATAATCTTTTACATGAACTATGCGCACGATACACACTTAGAAGTACTGAAAATGTAATATATGTTTGTGTTATATTTGTGATATTTTTGATGTTATATGAGTTGTGTTAAATGTGACTAAAATGTTGATAACATACAGAATTAATAGGTCAATCCGTGGGACAAGAAATGAATTAGTAGCAATTTTTTGGTGCATATTCCACATATAACGACGGTTTCCTAAAAAACCCATCGTTATATACTCATTTTTAATGATGGTTTCGGTTTCTGAAGAAATTGTCGTCTAATGTACTCTGTAACCGCTAAATTTGACATTTTGGAAATATCTTAGACGACGGTTTTAATTATAAATTGCCGTCTAATGTTTTATTTAACGATGAATAAAAACTGTCATTATATCATACATACATTGAACGATTTGTGATTAGACGAAGGTTCTCCTAACTATTGTCTAATCTTTTACTGACGGTTATTAACGGTCGTTAAATCCCAAAATTCCCTAGTGTTATTCTAAGATAACAAAAAATTACAATGAATTTAGGCCTTGGTTTCGATCTTAATGATCAGCTTGGCTCAATCTTGACGCGATCTGGTCCCAGCCCAAGTCCAAGCGTGGCTTGATCCTAACCCCACTCTGAACTCGAGCCTAACTTGGCTCTAAACCGTAACCTCAGTTTCAACTCCTCAATCCCGACTTGACCCTACCTAGCCCTAGGATAAGCCCAGTCTGACCTTGACCATATGCCCAACTTCACCTTGATCCTTGCCCCAACTTGACCTTAATCCTTGCTTGGTCCCGACTCTAATCTCAATATCGGCTCAATTCTGACTCCAACCCTAGGCCCGTCTAAAACTAGACCCAACCTCGTCCATCATGAGCCTTACCTGACTCCTCGTTGGTCATGACAAAAACCATGGCCGACTTTCATCCCCGCCTAGCTTGATCCCCTGATTTCAATCCGGGCCCAACTCAATCTTGATCTCAAAGTGATCTTGGCTTGGTCCCAACTCGACATCGACACTGATCCTGTTCATTCTCATTTTCGTCTCCAGCTTGACCCTATCCCCAACCCCAACCTAGAGAGATATAAAAGTAAAAAAAAAAAAAAAAATGATGAACGTAAATGAAAAACAAAATAAAGCAAAACAACGCAATACATTGAAAATTGTATAGAGAATAGGACATGTTGAATTGATTTACTATTTACATGATCTTATATTCAATATAATTAATGATAATACCAAACATTATATTAATGTCAAGTAATATAATGCAATCCTTTAATACCGTCTACCAAGCATGTCGGATATCTAGATTTTGGAAAACGTACGTTAATTGGTTCGTTTTAAAATGTAATTTGGACTCCCAGAGCTAGCTGTTAATAATGTCGAGGGTGTAGTCCGCGTGGATAACTTCGGATCAGGGAATTATGTAATTTCTCATGATGTTTTATTATTATTATTATTATTATTTAACAAGAATTGTTTCTAAGGATTTCACTAGAGACCTGAAGTTTCGATTTCGAGTGGATTGAGCTGTTATTGTTACTAACAATGTTCTGTATATCCAATATATGTATGCAATATATATGTGTATATATCCATGCCGTACCATGGTGCTTAATTTGGTCATGATGACAGATAAATGGTCATAGGTTAATGGGATTAGCGGTTAAAAGTCCAAATGAGAAGTGGTTAAGCTGAGTTCACGGCAATTATTTTCCATAATCCACATTAACAAAATTTAAATTAGCTGTTATTTCTATAAATATCTAAAAAAAAAAACGAAAAGAAAAACTACCCTCCCCCGTTGTATATTTCAATCCCTCTTCTTTTCTTCTGATCTCCTCTCCCTTTCTCTTTATAAGGACTGTACTGTAATGAAAGCCATTACACTCCAAACCCTCCAATAATATTCTTCTTAATTTCTGCCAACCCTAATTAGGGTTTTAATAATTTATTTTTTGAGGCGATAAGTGTTCTTGAAATATACGTAAGAAGACAATAACTAAGCCATAATGAGCCTAAGTTGCCTTACTTGCCAAGTTCTGGAGAGGACAAACTCGAATTGCGAAAGGGATTATGGCGCGGAAATGTACTCTTACAAGAGGCTTTTTCGTCTGGAGGTTCATCAAAAAAGCTGGTCAGGGAATTTAGGGCAACCACCATCCAATGATGATGAAACAACGAGTGAATCGATGGCGGTGGCACGGAAGGAGGGGAAGAAATTAGGTCATCGGCGGCTGCACAATACCGGAGCCCTTGCCTGCGAAGGAACTGCAGAACCGAGGTTGGTTAGAAGCTGCGGGATGAGAAGGGATTGGAGCTTTGAGAATTTGAGAGAGAGGAAAGAGAATAATAAGAAAGGGAGAATCTACTGATGTGATAAGTTGTTGATGATTTATTTTTCTACATAACTTAATTTTCAATCTCTCTTAATACTCGTTTGGCCTATCTTTCTCCTTAATTTGCAATGATTGATAACAGTTTATCTTTGTTCTTAAAAAGTAAAAGGCAAAAATAAAACAAAAGTGGTCAAGAGTAATTAAGAAAATATGGTAATAATTATTTTGATTGGAAAAGCTTGGATATTTTGGACCTTTTTATTTTTACAAATCAAAAGCACAAACCATTAAACTTGCCCAAAAAAAAAAAAAAGAGCCAGATATTGTCTTAGGCATGCATATACGTTTTTGAGATTAAATAATTTAAGTTTGTTAACCAAATTTTAATCAATCTAATCATTCATATGTTGAAATAAAAATTATGAAAAAAATTGAAATAAAAAGAAAGAAAAAGATAATTTTCTAGAATTGACCCCTTCAAATTCAATGTGAAATCAATATTGCGCTCTTTGTTTATGTCCTTTTATTTAAAGTAGGAATAGTTTTCCACTTTTCCTTAAGAAAAAATGTGGGATCGTATGATTTTTAGTAGAAAATAGCGCACATATCATTCACATGGTAATCATAACATTTGCTAAAGGTATTTTTGCACTGTTACACCTAAAATAATTTTCAAAATTATTAGTGGGCTAATAAATTTTGCAACTCAGTAGCTTACGAAAATGATTGACAAGGAGCTTATTAGTTATTTATATATTCCCTAATCTCTTATCTCTTATTGCTCAGCTAAAGAGCATCTATGTGGAGAAAGTAAAAGAAGAATAATAATGTACTGAACAATAGAATAAAATTCAATGTGAATTTCAAAGAACTGAAAATTTAAATTAAAAGTAAAACGAACTTTGTGGATAAAGACCAAACCTAATAGTTACATTTTTCTGGTAGCCAAACCTTGTGAGAGAGAGAGATTTTTATTTTTTTAATATCATACGAACGGATAAAGACCAAGGATAATCATGCCTTAGTAAGAGTCTATGTAGAACTCAATATATTATTCTCGGAAACGTGTTGCTTTTGAAGACATGCTTGAAACGTATATACACATCAGATCGGAGTTGTATTAATTTGGAGAACATTAGCCTAAACGAGGTACCGGAAATTAAATGACAATTGTTAGATGATCGTAGACTAATCTATGGAGAGAACAATTTGGTGATATTATTTCTTTTTCTTTACTTTTTGTTCGTTTTGGTGGAATATATAGAAGCAACTGTTCAACTAGTTCAACAATATTATAAATTAACCCTTAATAAATTTTCTAGCTAGGTTGCTATACGGGTACAACTTTATCAACTTTCTTTGCGTAGTACTAATAATCTTTGTTAAATTTCATAAATTGTTCAGCAATTTTGATATCAGACACTAAAAGCGTCAAAAATGAAAATTTTGAAGACTAAGATGCTAAAATTAAAAGTTTAAGAACCAAAATGTTAAACTCTCATACTCCGCACTTAAAAATATTGCATATGTACAAATATAGTTTTCCAATTTTATCTCAAACATTAGGATTACAGTTGAAAATTAGAGTTTTTAGCACATGTTTTGTGACAATGTTTGTGACCTTTACACTATCATTTATGTTTAACAATCTATCATTTTAAAGCCAATAAATCCTTGTAAACAAACTAATCTTTTGATAACGATTAGTGAAAACAAAAGTGCAGAAAAAGAGAAACCGGCAATAACTAGGGTATTAGGAAAAAAGATAACAGTAATCCCATTGAATGGGGCACAGTTAGAATAATATCTAAGTGGGGGCAAACTAACAAAACTAAAGGAATAAAGAGGATAAATTTGAAATTCTTTGAGTAGGGTGTTAGAAGTCGAATTTGTCCAACATCTTAGATATTGGGCTTCATTATGATGATTATGTGTGGACTGGTACGCTCTCCACTTAACTAGTTTTTGGGGAAGAATTCTAACCAAAGTCCTTTTATCATGGGCCGTGATCCACTGGTGCTATGCTAGACCCGGCATGCATTATGAATATGATAATTTTGATAAATATCCAATAAAAATGTATGGATCAAAATTTTTATTCTTTACTCTTTATTTATAATTTTTTTAGCCAAATAATTATATTAATAAAAAGATATTTATTAAGAGTACGAGATAAAAATCCAAACTCATACTCTAAGGATAAATTTTCTAGCTTTTCTTATGAAAATGATGAAGCACGTGTAACAAAATAATGTAACATAAACATCTAGAGATAAAGTATATGATGGCAAAACGTTACATTGTTATATAGTACAATGTTTCAGTATTGCCATATAAAATTGTAATCTTCTACCACTGGCCCCATTTTTGTAAATGAACGCTTACCACAGCCTAAGATTGTCTTTCCGCGTAGTTAGATTGTTATGCTCCAAGCTATGAAAACTGAGCGTCTAAAAAATCTCAACATTTTCTTTCTCTGCACATATTCCTTAATTACACATACATCTGCAACATCAGAAGTTCCAAACCTACAGAGAAACTGAAAAGAAAGCAAAGCATTCCCAAAAATCATACCTAATCTACTTACCATGCCATCAGAATCGCAATATCAGGATCATCGGAGGTTGCCCACTTTAAGTTTTCTTCTTTCTTGCTTCCGCTTTCCAATCTCTTCGACCAGTTGCAGTTCTATGCATTAGATGGTTAACAATGTCGAGAGACGTTTCCGGGTGTGATTCCCTTTGTACTGGAAACTCTGCCTCAGTCCCAGAGGACAAGCCCAAGGTCTGACTCTCGCTGCTCAGAACCGGAATAATTATTGCACTACCATTAGGAGACGCATCTGGATTCTTCAAAACGTGAGCCCTTCTCGCATCTTTTTTCCAATCCCTTCTGCAATGCTTGCTAACGACGCTGTTGGGTTGCACTTCTTTGACTTGCGAAGTTGGCTGTTCTATGATATTGGACTTCTGTAAATCTGCTTCGAGACGCTTCCGAGCTCTATATCTACGCTGCCTTTCTCGGTTCTTCATGCGACGTGTCATAATGTCATTATGAGTTATGGAGTGTTCTCTTTGACCAACTAGTTCCACGCTTAAATTACCTTGCATCTGACAAGAACTCACACTCTGTCCGTTTTCCATTGCGGATTATAAAGCCAGCACCTGTGAGGATAAAATTTAGCAAAACGGAAACTGAAAATAAAGTCTTCGCAAATGTTTCAACATGTGAAAAATGCAGACCATGTTTCTTACCATCGAAACTAAGCTTCTTAATAGTTGATGAAAACTCCTCAATTTCAGAAGTAGGATATTTAATTTGCTGGTAGAGGAATACAACTTCCACCCTCAACAAAATTAAAAAACTGCAGCAAAAAGTTGGTATTAGAAAACATTACTCATACGGAAAATAAAAAGAATTCAATACATAACTTCCTAAAGTGTGCCTTCAAAAGTAACACAGAGGTTCATTTCCACATTACAACCACTGCAATCTGTAGCGTAGCATGTCTTCCTGTGAGGTTTAATATTTATCTTTATGCCTTCTTGTATACAAGTCAGAGGATAAAAGTAGAGATCCTCGATAAAGAGCACCGTAACACTTTTCGACATGATATCTTTACAAATGATTTGTTCCTAATTTTATTGCAGTGAAAAGAAACACACACACACACACACACACACATATATACTCTTTCTGTAAGAAGACACACAAATATGTTTTATGCTCTAAATCAATATGTGATACTCCTTTAGAAAAGTTTCTGTTTCTTAATTAATATCTTTTCTTTTTTTTTTTTTTTGATACTGTGGTGTCCGAGACTTTGCCCTGACTAATCCACAGGATCCATGCAAAGCGGCCCATCGACATGGATCGGATAAATCTCAGGCCTTTGGCCCGCAGGCGTGGGCCCAAAGAATTGATAACACTCGATGGCAATTGAACCTTAGACCTAATGCTTCCTGAGGCACTAAGTCCAAATGATTCACCGCTGCCCCCTTGAGGTTGTTTCTTACTTTATCTTTCTTAAATCTACAAAAACTTCCCTGGAATGTGAACACATAGGAGAAGCAAGACTTAGAGGCCGCAGGTTTGACCCTAAAAGGTCGGTGGGAAATTTGAACAGCATCTATAAAGGTGGACATTATAACCTATCTTATTAAGATTAGCTCATAATCTCATATTGTAAATATGTTGTCACAGGTTTGACCCTAGATGCAGTTACTAATCCTACCATTATCTTCATCACATAAAGATGTTTAATTAAACCGATT
This sequence comes from Morus notabilis, assembly GCF_000414095.1. Taxonomy (NCBI): domain Eukaryota; kingdom Viridiplantae; phylum Streptophyta; class Magnoliopsida; order Rosales; family Moraceae; genus Morus; species Morus notabilis. The sequence continues at coordinate 139,337 of NW_010364208.1, forward strand.
AAGTATACCATTTCAGTGAAATAACTTTTCCCCTAACATAACCTTGAATTCTACTCCTACTCTGTATGATTGATCAATCTTAAAGGCATCAAAAGATCATATTCTCGACATGATATTTGGAGAAAACAGAATTAATAGAATGGAACATAGCATATTATAGTCTACTTCACAATTCTCTTTCTGTTGGAACGTATCATATAATTTTATCGCGAAACAAAAAACTGCTTATCAAGGCGTTTCTTAACGTTGATAAATCTACAATTGATGTATAATTTTGTCTTGAAGCAAAACATCACTTATCAAAGGTATTTCTTAACTTTGATACAGCCGCAATTTGACTCATGAATAGATTAAAAATCGAAGCTCATAAGTATAATAGCTTGCCTAAGACTATGATTAAAGCCTACAAATTGTCACTTAACAGATGCGCAAAAAAAAAAAAACAAAAGAGAGAGAGAGAAGAAAAGGCAGAACAGGGTTCATACCCTTGGAAAAAGCTTTCAATATCTATACATTCAAGATAGAGCAGCAAGTTTTATATCCATTCTCAGCTTTTGCAGCCCTTTAAGCCTGCAAAATCATTATTCATCATTAACAACTTGTTATGCGTAATTGAGTCATTAGTTACACCAGCTAAAAAACAACTAAACCAGTGACGACCTATGTCTCTATCATACATAATTGCATTAATTACCGATACAAAATTTCAAACTATTCACCAAGAACAACTAGTTTTCCTAGTTATAACCCAACTGAAAAACTTCTTAATCTATAGCCGCTAATAGCCAAAACCCACGAGCCAATCAAAGTTTCAATCAACAAGGAAAGAAATCTTAAGTGTCAATTTATCAAATAACTTGCCCTCAAAGGAAATCCATTTCACATTCTCATTTTAGCTACATGTCAAAGATTTTCCTTACAATAAAAAACAGGTCTTGATAAATTTGTACAATAGCCCATAAATTACATTATAATTATATATTGTTTCGCATAAGTACTCTTCTTTATGATTAAAGCAGCAGTAAATGTGATTCTTTAGTATGCGATGATTTCAATATAGATAGCAAAGAAAATACCAGTTCAGAACAATATAGAGACCCTTATTTTTTTTTTCTTCATCGTTTTTTTTTTTGGCAATAACTGCATTACTGAAACTCAATTAAGAAAAACAAAATAATAGGGTCGGCATTTATTTGATTAACAATCGTGGGGTTCAATTTTACCCAAAAGGAAAACAAATAAAACAACTATATTGGCTTTTTTTGGGCTTGTTTGCAATTAAGTTCCATTTTTTTCTATTGTCAAGAGCAGAAAAATAAATTTGAGACAGAAATCTAGAGAGAGAGAACCGAAAGTGCAGATTTTTGGGGAGAGCAAAAAAAGGCAATGATGAAAAGAAATGAAAGAATGAAAAATACCTTGAAAGAAGGGAGAGAAAATGTTTGCCATCGTCCAAAGAAGCTCCTTTATGGTTAGATTGGAAATTTTCTATGCAGAGAAATACAAAGAGAATGTATAAATCGAGAACAAAACTGGCATTTGTAAGAAGAAGAAAGAGAAGAAGAAGAATATATGAACATTGATTGTGTGCGACGAGACACGAGCCCAGGAGCCTCGCACTTTGTACGGCCATGTCTGTGGCATTCTAATACATCTTTTTTGTATAAATAAAAAATGTTTGGAACAAAAACATAGTAACGGGGTGGTGGCGCAGTTGGCTAGCGCGTAGGTCTCATAGCTTTAGAGTTATCCTGAGGTCGAGAGTTCGAGCCTCTCTCACCCCACATTTTTTCCTAATTCCTTTTTTTTTTTTTTTTCGAGACTTCTTGAAGCATTTAATAGTTTACTCCAAACTTTATACTTGATCAAAATTAATCGATCTTGGACAACCCCTGAATTTTTCATTATCGTATTTGAGATTGATGTAAGTTGTCGCATGTTAAATTAAGGGGATGTTTGGTACTTAGATTCGTTGCCTGATTCGAATCATAGTTCGTGGTTCGCTACAGTATTTTCTCTCACAAAAAATACACGTAAATCAAAAATAATTTTAATCACATGGTTCTAATCCATGAACCAAACGTCTCCTAAGTTATTTCTCATCGGTTACACCAAATTTTGTTAATTATGAAGCCTAAATTGGTTTAAAGAGTTTAAGGAGTTCCGGACGGTTCCAAAAAAAAAAAAATTTCCCTTAAAACCACAGATTAAATTAAAAATAAAATCTTTTTTTAGTTGTTTGGGCCGTTTAGATTACTCATCGATTAAATTAAAAATATTTTTTTGAGTTGTTTAGGCAATTTGATATTTATGACAAAAGTCAAATTAAACTAAATTAGTCATAAATAGTTTTGACAGTTTAAGCTTAAGATTAAAAAATATTTAGACTTTCTTCGGTAGGCTACTTTACCAGTAGGGTCAGTTTTTGATAGTTAAATATGATCAAAATCACATTAGATTAAAAAAATATACATAATATATAATTTATGATATATAACTTATGGTTAAAATGTAAAGAACTGTCAATAATTTATTTTTTTTGGGTCCTACCAAAATTACTCTAAAAAAAATTTCAAAATTTCACATATAGGAAAGGGAGAGGAGAGAGGATGAGAGGAGGCTAGGATTTTATTATGTACTATTAATACTTGATCGATAAAAGGAGAGTATTAAGTTTAGTTACTGGATCTAGTAGGGTGTATTTTACTTGAGAAGATAACTTTCGTTTATGACCAATAGAAAATAAGATACAATATTTTAAAATAAATTTTGGATAGATGCACTTTTGGACAGTTTAGGAAGGCAAAACCACTAACCTAACCACCCGCTAACATCAATGTAAAAAATCACCGAAAACGCCTAATAATATATTTGGTTTATGAGTTTAAATAAAATGATTTCAATTAAAATTTAATTTTTTTAAGAGAAAACACTGTAACGGAACCGTTTGAACTGTGATTCAAATTCTTTTACCACACATGCTCTAAAATTAATTAATGATTTAATTCGATTTGATTTGGATTAGACAGCTTCGATATTTGGTGATTTTTCCAAACACTCTTATTTAGGTAATTAATAAAGAGTGGTGGGTAATTAAATTTGATTAGGGTATACTCGCTTCGTTTCAATTATCTTTCTAATGTATAATTTTGAATGAAATCAACTAATCGGATTCGATTCAAACGACATTTCCAAAACTCACAATTGAAATCGAGCGTTACGTATATTGTTTTTTTTTTTTTTTTTTCAACGGGCAATCTTTGCTGCATTAGGTTATAAATAGGCCAATTTTCTTAATCGAATTCAATTCACATAACATTACCCTTGCTTCTTTATTTTATTACACTTCTTTTTTAAGTTGGAAAAATTAGATTTTGATCTAGTGTTGTATCGTAGAGAACGTGCATTTTGAACATTTTATGTGCATTTTGAACATTTTATATGCATTTTGAACTTTATTTATGTGATATATTATTATTTCAACTGAAAATAATATAGTAAAGTCCACATGTCAAATAATGAACGTACATAGTGATAAAGAAAATGATAAAAGGAGTGATACTAACATTTTTCAACTTTAAAAGGATTCAATTCAAGAGGCTGGCTGCCGCAAAAAAAAAAAAAAAAAAAAAAAAAAAAAAAAAAAAAAAAAAAAAAAAAACTGAAAAAAGAAGCATGTTTGTTACTTAGTTTGTGATTTGTTGCCTTACTTAACTAATAACTTTATCTTTTTAGCGCTTACAAAAGAGGGGGAGAAGAAAAGACCACGGTTGTGTTTAGAGTTGATTTTATTTTTGTTTTTCACATTTTTTGAGAAAGAAAAAAGAAAGCGGGAGAGAAACGACGTTTGACACAATTAAAGATAAAAAACGAAAATGAAAATAATTTTTTAGTTTAGTCTAAAATGGGAGAGAAATGAAAAACGACTTTTAGTCGTTTTTCATTTTTTGTTTCCGTTTTCTCATCTCTCGATCAGGGAGAGAAATATTAATGGATTTTTTCATACTAAAAACAATCTCTTAATAAAACTATCAAACGCATTTTTAAAAATAATTTCTGTCTGAGATTGAAAATATTTTCGTTTTCATTTTTATATAAAAAAAAATTATTTTAAAATGAGTTCTAAACACACTGCACGTTTTTAGCCATTGAAAATAGAGAGATAGCAGCCAACCCAAGTCCATAATCTAACTATATCCACTTGAAAGGGGAAAACGAAGGAAAATAAGTAAATAAAAATCTAGGTATATCTCCCTTGTCGTACTCGAATAAGTAATAACTTTAAAAAGGTTTCAAAACACACTACACGTCTACACGGTCTTCTTTGACGGTCTTTAGTTGTTTTAGCTTTAATTGAGTTTATAATTAATGATTAATATTTAAGCTTGAGAATTTCTTTGTTGACATAATTAATCGAATAACCAGTCCGTAGGTACACCATGCATTCTTTGTCAACTCAGAAATGGATTGGTTATTCAAAACAAAACAAAAACAAAACAAAACAAAAATCGCCAGAATTTAATCATTTAAATATAAACAATTACACAGTCAAGTGAAAAAAAAAAAAAAAAAAAAAAAAACCCTACTAGTATTTAGTACTACATAATTTTGGACCACAACGCTATACTATAATTATATATGTTGAAACTAAACATTTAACCAATTGAGAATTGAAGCATGTATAAGTGAGTTACCTCATAGTAGTATTGGTGGGCCGTTGGAATTTTGTCAGAAATTGCCAATGGTATGTTTACTTACACGTAATCAGAATGAGCATGAATCGGAGTACGTAGAATTCGGAATGGGTAGGATTCGGAGTGAGGAATCGGAGTCAGAATAAGCTGTTTACTTAGTGATAGGATTCGGAATCGGAGTTATTTCAAATCTCATTCATACGTTTACTTACACCTAGAATCGGAATGAAAAAAGTATAAAAGTATTAATATACCCTTTAAATCAATTTGATATTTTCAATTTAAAAAATATAGTGTACTTATTATATTAAAATTAATCATAATTAGAATATTTGTGTAATAATTGGGTACTAAAATAATAAATATAAATTGTACAACTATTTAAAATATAAAAATAAATAAAAATAAAAAATAGTGTTAAAAATAAAAAATAGTTCAATGAATTCTCCTCCTCTCCCTTTACCATACAATTCCAAGCACGCCACAAAATAGCCACACCCCAAAATATATTAGTAACAACATTTCTTATTTTGAACTCACACTTTAGTTGGCCTATAGTGCTTATTTTAATTGTATTGAGAGGTTATTTGATCTAATGTGCTAATCAAAATATTTATTAAAAAGGGAATTCGTAAGCCTCAAACTAATTAACAAGCTGAGTGTCCATCCTATTATGGACTGAAATTTAACAAACACGCTTAATTAAATTTATAAAAACAAAATTATCTATAAAATGCTTTAATAACAAATTAGAGTAAATTATTATGATTATAGAATTCTACATAAAAATATTCTAACAATATAAAGATTGAAATGGTATGGAATCTTAACGTGCATAAGTTGACGAAATATAATAATTGTACCATATATAAATTTTAGGGAAGCATTTGAACGAAATTCACAAAAGAAAGTAAAGTAAAATTCTTTAATTATAGAGTATCCATGCAAAAGAGCCTTGTATTTTCCTTTGGCTTTCCGTTTTCTTTTTCTTATGCTTTGAAGAACTTGTTGAGTACTTTACTTTGAAGCAAATGAAAATTTTAAATTAAGAAAGTTATTGTATTTTTTTTCAAAAAAATAATAAGAAATAATATGTGGTTGTTTGCGTCAACGTTACGTCTATATCTAGCATGATATTTTATCATTGCATACAAAAATATGAGAGCCTCCACCGTCTTGCCGGGAGCATTTTAAAGATTTAGCTAAATCGACCAGTCAACTGATCATCATCAAGCTTGGGTATTATTACAAAGGTGAAAAAAGTGGAAAATTTTTTTTGTTATACTTTGATCTTATTTCTTTGGATTTGTAACTTGTGCATGTCGGTCTCGTTTATTTCACTGATTCGAGTTTCGTTACAGTAAAAAGCTATCAGAAACAGTTACATCTAACTTTTTTACTACAGTAAAAAGCTCTCACATAAAATCACATTTCAACTCGAATTAAAAAGTCGAATCAACGAACTAAACATGCCTGTAATCTCTCCCTTCTATGGATTTGACAGTAGCAGCGAGAGTGCATTTGTAGAAATAAAAAAATGAGTCCTTTTAAATAGGACCTCAAAGAGTAGTATACATTTTTTTGGTAAAATCTCCAATCCGGTACCGAATTAGAGCGATATATATATATATATTTTCTGTTCGGCATATGTGTATTTTTAAAATATATATATAGGTGTTTATACAAATTATAGGTGTCTCCCTATATTATATATATTTTAAAAGAAAATATACATGTTTTAAGAAGAAATATACATATTTTTAAAGAAAATACACATGTGCCGCTCTAATTCGATACCGGATTGGAGATAATTCCAACATTTTTTATCTTTAGATCTAATTATTATCATATTAAAATAAAAAAAATGTACATAACAAATAGTTTATAATAAAAATCTAACATGTGAAAACAAAAACCTATCGCTAATTCATATTTTCAGGTATTATCATAAAAATTTCACATAAACATTCTCCGTGTTTCAATGAAATGTTGATTTAGACCGTGTTTATGCAAAAGGCAATTATACTTTTATATTTTACAAATCACGTCAAAAAAACATCCACTGACAAAGATCAAATTTAGGAGTTGAATTCATGCATTTATCCATATTAAATAAAACGGCGCATTTTATGCTTAAACTTACATCCATACTCCAATAACAATAAACCTGCAATCATTAATGATGGTGGTATACGAGTGAGTGACGAACTATTAGAATTCTTTCACATAACATTTGGTGATTGATTCTCATCGTCTGTATTGAGATTATCCATTTCGTGAGCCTACCGAATATGAATACTGAGTGATTTTGGACTCTCTCAACGCTAATTACCAAAACACGAGCTAAATTCCTTTTCAATTCTACTTACGATCCCAATAAATTACTAAATAAGCATCCCTGGGATATAAGAGATCACCACTAATCCTTTTTGGATGAGAGTAAAAAAAAAAAAAAAAAAAAAAAAAAAAAAAAAAAAAAAAACCTTGCATCTAATATTTAATAACCATAAGTTCATCGGCCATCACAATATCTTATAAAAAACGTGTATGATAATGAGATTTATGTCATAATTTAAATTATAATTTATAATTTATTATAATTTTTTTTATAAAAAATACACATAAATTAAAAATAATTTTAACCTTATAATTTTAATCTATTTTATAAACATCTTTTAATTTTTCATATCCTCGGGCAAGACTTACCAAAAACGCACAGACGAAAAGAGAGTAGAAACTAGGAAACATGGGCGTCCATTCCGTAAATGTTTGACTGAGTTGGCTCTCTCTCTCTCTCCTAAATTGTTCTTGTCCTATTTCTTCAACTGGGTCCCACACAAACACACACGTCGCACACCCGAACCGCGAACGCTCCTCCCCCCGTACACGGACCACCCTCTCTCTCTCTCTCTCTCTCTCTCTCTCTCTCTCTCTCTCTCTCTCTCTCCCGAATTTTCACCCTTCCTTCTCTTCATTTTCGCATTGACCCACATTTTTCATTTTCCCCTTTCCCTTATTATAATATAAGTACTCTCTCGCCGTTTCTTTGCTCTTTCTTTCTTTCCTTCTTCTCTACCTTGTTTTAGATTAGATTAGGGCTATAAAGTAAAATCTTCCTCAATCTCAATTCCCCTTTCTCAATCGCCTTGAGATTAGGAGTATAGAAGAAGAAGAAGATCCTTGTGGTGGACTACTATTACTTTCCTCAAGTCAAGCCGTGATTTTCTCTTTGCCATTTTTTTCTTCTTCTTTTTCGTTATTATTATTATTCTTTTTTTTTGTTTCTTGCCGTTTACTTCCTTCTTTTCTTGTTGGTGAACAAAGAGGGATTTTTTTTGGTTTGGGTTTTTTGGACCCTAGTTGTTTCTGGGATCAAATATTGTTTTTCGGATTTTGGAGCTTTGTTTCTTTCTGGGTCTATCTTCGTTTTGGAACTTTTTTTGAGATTTGGGATTTGTGGCTTTGCTGACTCTGGAATCTGGGCCTCTTTTGGATTTTAAGGGCATTTTTGAGTTGATTTCCATCTGGGATTTTCGGTTTCGGCTGAACAAAGAAAAGGGTACGTCGTCTGCTTCATGAATTCTTTGATGTTGTGGCATTTATTGGCAATTTGATGCGTTGCGTTCTTTGATCGTTTTCTGAGAAAAAAAAAGAATCTGGGGTTTGCTTGAGATTGAATTTTGAACTTCTGGGGGTTTCTATTGATGTCCTGAAAGTGGTTTGACTTTCTGGGTATTTGGAGAAAACTTTAAATTTAGATTCAAGTTGCTGGTGATCTCGAAATTTGAAGTTGAATGGTTTGAATTTGCCAGGGATAAGAGAGAAAGTGGTGTGTTTTGTTGTGAAATTCAGTTGAGAACTTATCGAAATGGATAACTCGAAAAACCGGCATGATCACTTGGGTGTGAATAAAATGGGGAAGAACATAAGGAAGAGTCCACTGCACCAACCCAACTATAACAACAATCCTGCTAGGCAACAACCTCAGCCTCAGGTTTACAACATAAGTAAGAATGATTTCCGCAACATTGTACAACAGCTAACCGGTTCGCCATCACAAGAGCCTTTGCCTAGACCTCCACAAAACCCGCCCAAACCCCAGAGTATGCGGCTGCAAAAGATTCGGCCTCCGCCTTTAACACCGATCAATCGACCGCCCCTTATTCCTCCTGCTCCTGTCCCGGTTGCCCCACCACCAGTTCCTTACAACAACTTTGTTAGGCCTGTTCAGTTTGGCGACTCGGCTTGGCCTAATACAGCCGAATCTCCCATCACAGCTTACATGAGATACCTTCAGAATTCCATCATGGATCCATCTCCTAGGGCAAACCAAGGCCAACCTCATCCTTATCCTTATCCTCACCCTCAGCCACATCCATATCCACATCCACAACCACAACCTCCAGGTCAACCTCACGCTCAGCCACCGGGGTTACTTCCTAACCCCTCCATGCCGCCTGCTTTCCCTTCCCAGAGAATGACTGGGCCCGTGCCACCGCCTCTGCCACCACCAGTGCCTAATTTGCCTTCGCCGCAAGCTGGCGGCCCAGCCATTTTGCCTTCTCCAACTTCGCAGTTTCTACTGCCCTCCCCTACTGGTTATTTCAATTTGCTGTCGCCGCGTTCTCCTTACCTGTTGCTTTCCCCCGGGATTCAGTTTCCTCCAATGACCCCCAATTTTTCATTCAGCCCCATGGCCCAATCAGGGATTTTAGGTCCAGGACCCCAACCGCCGCCTTCTCCTGGGCTTGGTTTTCCATTGTCTCCTTCCGGGTTTTTTCCCATCTCAAGTCCGAGATGGAGGGATCAATAGTTGTCACCACATTGCTATGTCTTGGAGCTCTGTGCTTGCTTGTGAGCGCGGTTCAACTTCTTGATACGAGCTCCTTCCGAGAAAATATGAAGCCAAGACTCAACTTGTGGAGTAAATCTCGTTGGCTGTTACAGTCCATTTCTTGTTCTTTTGTTTTTACTTTTTATTTTGTTGACACCCATAGTGCAGTTGTTTTGAACTGCGGACGTGGTTGGAGCCCGCTATCCTATAATTTTCTTGTACAAGTTTCACAGTAGACAACGTAGTGAAGATCAGACGACTCATCTGGACAATTGGACAGGAGCTGTAACATGAAAGGAGGTAGGATTACAGACATCAAAGTACCTAGGTTTTCTGATAGAGAAATTCTTGTATTTTTGCATTATGTTGTATTAGTTCATAGTTTGAAGTAAATTTTTTCTTCATATAACTTGCTTGTGAAAGGAATTGTCATAGTAGAACTTGTTTTGTTCAGTGAAACATTATGTCATTATCTTGTTTGATCAGCTAAAATCCAATGATTCTTTGCTTCATTAACTGCTAAACTGCCAATTGAATTTTATTTTTTTAGTGTCACAGTCTGTAGTTACTTGTGAACTATTTTTTAAAACTATTTCTTAGTTTTTGGGCCGCTGAAAACTTGAAGTGCGAATTTTAGAGACCTCTCAACATGTAAAATGAAGACGGAAAAGAAAAAAAAAATAGTCATATGATAGTTTGTAGAATAGATTTCTAATTTTTATAGCTGCCCTGCAGTCTTCTTGAGTCATTTTACTATACATTATTTTGCGGCGTTAAGATATAGTCTTATGTTATGGCTTGAGGTGATAAATATAAAAAGACGTGCATGGTAAAAAAGGGAATGATATAGTATATGATCCATTATGTTGAAGATTGCAAATGATAATTTGGCCTGTGGAATTTTTCTCTATGTTAGTGCAAGTTCAATGGAGTTCAGAGAATTAATTGTGGAAATATATTAGCGAAGTGATACCAAGATTTACTAGTAACTTTACTCCGTAAATTCGTTTCTAAAGTGCATCTGTGTTTTCTGGGATCAAAGGTCAGTTTTAACTGTGATGGAAAATTTAAATATATGCTTTGACCTGAGTGATAGAAAGTATTTTTGTTGCTGAGTATGTTGCTTTTCTTTTTTGTTCCTAACCTTGAATTTCGTACCGGGTTGTTCGATAATATTTTAAATAAAGTAGATTTAGGTCTCATTCATTTTATAGATTCGAGTTGAGATGTGATATTTTCTAAAAGTTTTTAATTGTAACAGAAAAGGTTAGATGTGACATTTTTAAGAGTTTTTAATTGTAAAAACCTAAAATTGAAAATTCAAATCGGTAAAATGAACGAGACTTTAGATTTGTCTGTTGGCGCTGCTGAATTGGGAGTGTTTTCCTTGCTGCAATTTTCTGTGCTGCTTGCTCTATGATTTTGAGTTTATAATGTCTTTATTCTTCTCTTTCTTTCTTTTCTTCTTCAAATTTTCATACAATATATGACAGTGTTGTGGTTACGTGATATCAGGAACCAATGTGTTAAAAACAATGATAAGATTAGAAAACTGACGGATCAGTTAGTAAACTTGATCTCTTCTGAATATACATTATACCGGCCTTATTGTTCTTGATTTTTTGGTTGTTAGACGCACTTGGATATTATTATTGCAAGAAAAACCATGTAAAAAACTAATGTTTTTTTTATCTATTTCTCTTGCTCTTCTTTGCATCAATACACGCAAAAGTATTAGCTCGAGAAGTTAAACACTTAGGGTGCGTTTGATTGCAGTGACGGAATGGTAACAGTAATGGAAATAGAACGAAAAAGGTATGCACCGGAAACAAAAATTAATTTTTTGTTTGGTTGGAGTTATGAAATGACTTCAGAATGAAATGATATTGATTGTGTTTTGACAAAAATACCCTTAATGAAAAAGTCAAATTACATAATCAACTAGCATGAATGTTCTTTAAACTTTAGGCTGAGTTTTTTCTTCTGTTTTTCATGAGATGTTCTCAGTGTTAATCAATTTCAAGGTGCAACTTTCTTAAATGTATAAACTACAATTAACGACCTCTTTTTTTTTTTTTTTTTTGGCCGAAAAACAACTGCGCATATGAAAAATCACTATCTAAAGCTTACCCAGATATAAAAAAAATCATTTTCTATAGACAATTACTGAAAAACCTAAATCTGACAGAAAATTATTGTTCAAAGTTTACCAAAATATGAAAAAATAATGATCTGAGAACAATTATGAGTAACTCCAAATCTAAAAAAGAGGCATTTATCAAAGAGCAGCTTCAAATCTATAACTAGAGTTTTTTTTTTTTTTATAAAAAAAAAGAGAGACCATTTTGCAGAACAAATATGAAGAGACCAAATTCTGAACAAACCAAATAAAGAAAAAGAAGCCCATCAATATTTGTGCACAAACCAAAAAGCCCAAGCAACAATAGAAGAAACCAATAATAGTTGAAACTTGAATAATTTCCCTTCTGAACTGAAGACAACCTCATAATTAACTCTGAAACCCACTTATTAAAAAGCAGCCTTAAATGTCAATTTTATTGAAAAACTAGTGTTGATGTATTAATGGTGATAAATAGCATTCTTCTATTATTAATTTTCTTTTTGCTGTAGAATTTTAATAAGGCACGATTTGACTTCCTTTTTCAGCCACCAGAGAATCCATTTGTCAAGCTGTTAGGAAGTAGTGGAAATAACAAAAACAAAAAAGAGTAAACAATTTTCTTTGCTAGCTTTTATTGCCAAGAACTTTCGTTACTAGCTTCCTTTCGTTCTTTTTTTTTCGATTTTCAAACGCGTACCATGATTTTCAAAGTTGAGAGTAGCGTGCTTCAAAAGGTATCCAATTGGAAGCTCAAATACTACGTCCAAATTGGCCCCGGTTTCTACAAGAAATTTGTCCATCCTTTTTAGAAAAGGAATATGTACAAAAATATACCTTTGTTTTTATCAAAATCCGTCTTTTTTTTTTTTTTATTGATTGCATTAAAAAATTAAATACAGGCAGCATCAGCTGCAACAAAGTTGGCAATACCATCTGGAAATCTCCCAAGTCAACTCAGAATTGCAACTAGACGTCCGACTCTTCAGATTAAAAAAAAAAAAAATCCTAGACGTCCGACTCAATAACATCAGGAACGTGGCAAAAACTTATACCTCGTTCAGTTCGCTGATTCGAGTTGAAGAGTTTTCAATTCGAACTAATATGTGACTTTATGTGAGAGCTTTTAACTGCAGCAAAAAAATTAGATGTGACTTTTTGTGAGAGCTTAAAAATCATTTCTGCCAAGTAGAAAAGATATTTGAATCAGTGCTATCTTCAATATTAGTTTCTTATATAGCCAAATGATACTCCAACCAAACCGTCTAGAAACCTTTTCTATGCCCTTGTTCGGATCGTTGGTTTAAATTGTGTTTGATTTGAACATTTTAATTAGAAAAAAAATCTGAATTACGTAGTTTATAATGTAATATGAATTGGCATTTAGATGTGTAGTTAAAGTTGAAATCTAAACAGGAAATAAAATATGAATTTGTATTTGATAAGTATGAAAAGTATAGAGAATTGTCACCTATTTACTATTTAAAAATGGTTTGAACGGTTGAAATTGAGGGAGGAGAGCTAACTGCTTTAGAAACAGGGATATACTTCGGATTGCATGTTTACCAAACACGAATTCGAACTTGATTCACCACTCAGATTGAGTCAAATCGAGCCAAAACTCTTCACAATGAGTAATAGGTTTAAAGGAACCGGGTCTTGGCAACCAAGGGACAGGGTCACCAAAGAGTTTAGAAATGATGACCCAACCCTATCCTTAGACATTTTGTAAGGAGTTCCTTGCCCCTCCAAAACTTTGTTGTCATGGATTGCGGATCAAGACAAAATGAGTGTGGTAGTCTATTGAAATTCATAGAATAAGTGACGGTTAAAATGAACTAATGCTCATTTTAGCTCGCAGTCACCAACCGGTAAATCCTTCTTTTTTTTTTTAAAGTTTAGTAAATCCTGAATTTATTAGACTTGATATGGGAACAAATATTGAATTTACTAAATTTGGTCCTGAGGTAAACAAAAATATCAAATATACTGTTGCTTACTAATTCAAAGTTTCTGCCATTTATTTTTATTTTGTAACAAAAAAAAAAAAAAAAAAACTATCTACCTCATTCTCCCTTAAAAATTGGATATGTTTAAATGTCTCTGGTTTTGTTAAATTAAAAAAAAAATGTTCGTTTTCTAAAAAACCAAGGAGTAATAAATCAATGATTTACCAGGATCGATCAATAATTTATCGAAAGTAACTAAATCATTTATGAAAGCTAATACTTTTAATTCAACAAAGTGGAAACATGTATTAAAAGCAACAATTTAAAATCCAAAGGAAGAAAAAAAAAAACTCAAACAAATACTTTCGCTATTAAAGGATTGAAAAAAATGAATTATTAATAATTTTTTATTTTTTAACAGTTAAATTTATATCAAAAATTATAAATTCTACATATTTTTTTTAATATGATGTGATACTAATTTTAATAATTAAAAACTGATCATATTGATAGACCGACTCACTGAAAAAAGTCTCATAAAGTTAACTCAACATTTATGTCTTTCTGATCCGGCAAAAAAAAAAAAAAGAATTAAAAATATGTGATCGTATTTGCGTCTCCATCAAACTCAAGCACTTGGGTAAAAGGACGTACTCCTCATTGATGGGTGTGTTTGAAACTCGTTCTAAAATAATTTTATTTTATGTATGAAAATGAAAACGAACTCATTGATGGGTGTGTTTGGAACTCGTTCCAAAATGATTTTGTTTTCTGTATGAAAATGAAAACGAAAACGTTTTCATTTTCATTTTAGAATTATTTCTAAAAATGCGTTTGGTAGTTTTATTCCGAGATTATTTTCAGTTAAAAAAAAAAAATAAAATTGTGCTTAGTGGTTTAATTTTTAAAAACATGTAATAATATTTAAAATAATAATATATTAAATAAACATGATTATATACATGAAAACTGCAAAGGAAATGGGAAGAAGAGTGGGGGGGAGTCGAAGAAG
>NW_010364208.1:153975-159054 GCF_000414095.1 Morus notabilis
ATCTTTCCGTCGTAGTTGACGTCGACCTCGCGAATCCACTCGTTGAACTCAGCCGGCTCGAGCTTCTCGCCGATCCTGGTGAGGATGTGGCGGAGTTCGGCGACGAAGACGAATCCCGTGGCGTCCTTGTCGAGGACCTTGAAGGCGTCGTGAAGCTGGCGATCGAACGGCTCCGGCTTCGTGTGCTTGGCCATCAGGTCCAGGAACCGCGGGAAATCGAATGACGCCAAGAGATTCTCCTCGGCGATGATGGATTTGAGCTGCGCCTGGGTAGGGTTCCCGCCGAGGGATCTCATAAGGATCCCAAGCTCCGATGGCACGATCCGGCCGTCGCCGTCGGTGTCGAAGAGCGTGAAGGCCTCCTTCATGGAAGAAACCTGGTTGTCGCTCTGATCCTTGCCCACCGCCCGATGGAGACCTCTCCCTCATCCACTTCGCCCTCTCCCTCCTCCGCTCCTCCGCCACTGCCGCCGACGACCCATCCTTCCTCTCCACCACATCCGTCCTCATCGACAGCTCCACCGCCCGATGGAGACTGAAGATGAGGGAGACCGGGGGAGTAGAGGAAAGAAAGTTAAAATGAAAATGGGAAAACTAACCGAGGAAGAAGAGATTGACACCGAAGAAAATGAAAACAAGAAAATGAAAACGAACCTCAATCGTTTTCATAATTTCTGCATTTTTGGGAAAGGGTCAGAAAACGTTTTCATTTTTAGTTTTTATAGGATAATGCACCAAGCACGTTCTCAACCCATTTTCATTTTTTTGGTCATCGAAAAACGTAAAAAACGTTTTTAAAAACGGAAACAAACACACATGATATCTCTTCATATGTGTACTTTGGCTACAGTTGCCACTCAACATTTTCAGAGCCTAAACTCTGGATATTATCTCCCGTAGTTCATCATAAAATGGAACCCATGAGAGATAGGAACAAAATGAAAGTTACTTTTGTTACAACAACCATGATTACAGTCTATAATCTATTTTCTAAGATCTATATAAGAATAGATGAGTAAATATCATTCCTGCACCTCATGCAAATTATTTTTTTTTCAAAAAAATCTCAAATTTTTAATTTTAATAAAACGCCAGTAACAATTAAGGTTCAATAATTTATGAACAATTAAGATCCAATAGCAATTTAAAAAAAAATTTAACGGTTTAAGACATGAGATTCGCACGTAAAAAGTAAAGATCGTCATTTTTTAAATCTTATCACGTATAAATTTTCTCTTGAACTATCAATTCAATAGCATTATCAGCTATTAAATTTTAATTACAACTGATTTTAAAGTTGTATAAATTAAAAATTCAAGTAGTTCAAGATGTAATAATAAAATTTACCCGGAGTAAATATATAAAAAGTATATGTAAAAAGAATGATTTTAGAACAGTTTGTAAAATGCTTGAGATAAATGCAGCATTCTTGAAAATATATTGAAATGTGACATTAAAAAAAAAACACAATAAAAATTTTGTAATTATTCCACTTGTATAATATTTTAATTGACAATAATATAAGAAAAAAGTATGAATCTTTTTTAACGTATTAATTAATCATATTTTCTATCCGTATAATTTATATAAAATCACAAAAAATTAAAAAATACATAAATTTAACCGTTAAAAAAATCTCCCAGAAAGTAATACAAGAACAAAGAAGCTCATCTTTACTTTCTCCACTTACAATAATACACTTACAATAATATGACGTGAATACACCCAACGTCATTAATGGCTACCCTCCTATAATAGATGAGTCTAAGGGAGTAGGGGTCCAGCGAGCTGTGACCCAGAGACCTAGACAATAAAGCAGTAAACAAAGAAGAATTAACAATAACATCTTGATACAGTTTTCTTTTTGTTTTTCTTTTTAAATTAAGGAAAAAAAAATCTCCTAGTGGAAGGATTCCTATAATAGAAAGAATTAGTGGATTATCCGTGCATTCGCACGAATATGTAACAATTTAATTAACAGTAATTTAAATAAATAAAACGTATAAAAATACACATATATATTTATAAGTTATTGTACATTTGTAACATATATATATATACACATTTATTTATATGTTTATCTTTATAGATAAAAATATACATACTTATTTATATATATACAGAGATTTATTCATATAATTATTATTTTTTTCCTTTCGCTTGTTGTTTCTTCTGAGCTGCAGTTAAGAAGAAAGAAAATAAGAAAATAGTTAGTATTAAATTGTAACAATTGTTAATAAATGTGTTCATATTTATTAAAATATTTAATATAATATATAACACATGATTTTACCTGATTTGTTTTCTTTTTTTCGATGAACTTGCGAAAGAGGTAGATTCGTGAGGGACTGAAACAGACTGAATTGGCATTGAAACTGATGTTGTTTCTTTTGAAGACCCAGTTGTTGTAGGTGGTAAATACAACTGAGGTTGATCATCATTGAAAGTGTTCAAAATAACTTTATCAATAAAAGCTCCCCGAGTACGAAACTGTATGACAAATATTTTTGATATTCCTCTTATTTCCTCTAAAATAGGAGGAATCATGTAGTGATCAGTGTATCCCTCATAATAAGTAAGTATAGAGCAAGCTTTGTTAATAAGTGACTGCACTGTTTTACCGAACATCACAACGTCTGTTCTTCCAATGTTATCTTCAATTTATATATTTATTTTGTACTTGTGTAAAAAAAATAAATTATATTTATTATATTTGTTAATACAAAATTAAAGCGTTTGTTTTTTATAATAGAATTTAGTACCAAGTTAGTGGCATTGTAGATAGATATCCATTAGTGTCACACCACCATGATGTTCCAGATTCTTGTCATTGTCTATAACACTTTATGCAGGCATAATAAAACCATCCTTGATGCGTATTTAAGTCAGTTATAATTGCTCTAACTGTATATTTTGTTTCCTGTTATGTAGAAAAGGAAATATTTTAATTCAATATATATACATATTATATTTAATGGATTATATTCTTAAAATTTATACCCGATTTTGGAATGGATCCAATGCTCGTAATTCTGTGATGGTAATGCGATTTGTATTTTTCTAGTCTTCTAATGATGTTGCTGGCTTTGCTGATGTAGCAATGTGATCCAAACTTTGAATGGAATGACGAAATCTATATAAAAAGATTTTTTTTATGTTAATAAATGAAAATGATAAAATATATATGTCAACATTGACAAAATGAGTATTTTTTGTTATACTCTGTTTAATTCTTCATGTTTCTGGAGTTTCTGGATCTAAAAAATAAAAAGTACCATATGTGTTTAATAAATAAAGACCTCCTGTAATAAATAGAAATTTATAGTTAGTTTTGTAAAAAATTAAAATACAATATATTATAATATGAGTAATAACCTTGGTACTGTTTGGCCGCCATTAAGTGCATTATATAACAAAAATGTAAATTGGGAAAACAAAAAAAAAATATTTATAATACATTCATATTATTATTGAAATATGTAACATATATTATTTACATATTATTTATATGTTGTTTACGTTATTTACATAAAGATGGCATATAAATGAAACTGTAAAAATATCATATTGCTTACAAATTGTATACAAATTGTATACAAAGATAAGAAAACAGAAGGAATACTATAATTTCCAGTACTTAGGTCGGCATTTTTTAGTGAGTTTGTGTAAGTCTCTATTCTGTTTCTTTTTTCTTGTGTCACGTCTTGGAGTTACTGTTTTTTATTAATGGTTTTATTTCTATTCCGTTCTTTTCTCTTGAGGATTGGGAGTTTTTTCTTTTATTTGTTAATGTTGATTTTACTGTTACTTAAATTTAAGTTTGTTTAGTTAAAAAAAATTACAAAAGTAATAACTATTTATATTATATCTATTTTAATAATGACATGAAATACATATTTTTCATCAGTATATACTGAGAAAACTATATTGACATTTTTGAATTGAATAAGAGAAAGAGATAACAAAAGTATATAAATAAATAAACAAATAAACAAATAAGAACTTAATACATTGTAAAACAAATCAATGAAAGAAAACATAAAACTATAATATAAACGTTTACAAACAAAATATGTAATAAGACATTAATTCAGGTATTTATTCTCTGTTGCTACCAATAGAAAAATGACTGAAAAATATAGTTAGCTATCAAATATATTATTACAGAGTTCAGATAGAATATCAAACAAATGAAAATAATAACAAAATGACAAAAACAGAAACAAGAGTAAAAAGAACAAAGACGTGAAGCTAGAAGAAAACAGAGAGAATATATAATATGATAAAAAGAATGACAAAAGATAAACGGTGTAAGAAAAAATAACAGAGGAGAAACATACTTTATTATCACTAAAAAATAATAACAGTCTAAGAAAAACCAAAATAAATTCGAAAAAGAAGAGTGAAAACAATTGTTGCCTAAAATTGTGAATCTAGAATCTCGCAAGTGCACGAGTCAACAAGTAGTAAAATGATGAATAACCAAGTATCGTCCCACATGGATTGAGTGTTTTTGAAATCAAATTGCTAAGTTAATTCTATTCAAGTCTTTAAGAAGAAAACTAAAGTTGATTTTAAGATGTTAAAAACTAATAATAATTTGACTGTAAGAAAATGAACAACAAAGATAAAACTAATTAATAACAAAATGTGCAAATAAAATTGGCCAATATCACTGTTCGTGGCTCACAATTGCTAAACTGTCTCCTAACAATGCTGCGCGATGCTGCAGCAACGGACAGCAATGACTACTAACTGTTAACCAGATTTACTAAACCAGGGATTTTCCAATCCTCTGTCTACTGATCTTAAAGCTAAATCCCACAAATCCATTTACAAATCTAGACTCTAAAATCAGAGAATGAAGCTCTAAATCATATGGTTATGCAAGACACAATATATTCCTATATCATGTGAATCAAAAATCTAAAACAAGATCTAAGAACCTGCACTATTCAAGCTGTGTCCACTCAACTAAATCTTCCCAGATCTAATCAAAGCTATACTCCCCTCTTATGATTTCCCAATCACAGTTAAGGCACAAATTCAGCTCACTTGAATAAACAAAGAAATAATCAT
>NW_010364208.1:159850-161393 GCF_000414095.1 Morus notabilis
CTAAAAATCTGGTTTCTGCTGCGAATGTGGTCAACCCTCAGCCTTCAAAGCTGCTTTTCCATCCTAAACCTTTGTTCAATATCAACATTCATGACTCTCTAGTTCAATTCATCTTAGACCTTTTCCCAGAAATTGATCCTCCCCTAAGTGCGCGTGTAGAAACTGTGATTAACAACTCTTGAATCCCCTAGGTCCTAATAAACTGAGATCATATCACCTAGCTTGCGGTTTCATAGGCTGGCTCATCAAATCCCTCTCCGCTTTGCAAAGTTACCAATTACTTAGAATTCACCAGAAATTGGGTAGTCTAGGGGGAGGGTTTATTCTCTTTCTTCTCTTTCTCTATTTTTTTTTTATTTTTTTTTTATTTTTTTTAACTCTTATCTTTTGACGCGAATGGCAACATTGGTGATGAAGGCACCCGGTTACTCAACAAGGTTATGCTTCAGAGCTGCCATAGCAAAACTCATGATTTAAACCACCTTTTTACGCAAAAGTACACATGGGGCACATGTTACTCCTGGTTACTCAGCAGCTCAAAACAGAGGAGTGTTTCAACTTTAAATTCTGCCTTTAACTCGTTTTATTTTATTTTATTTTATTTTATTTTTATACTCCCCCAAACTGAATTCTTTCTACCCAATTCTAGCTCCTCCAAACTGCTTGGCTTCCTAACTGTTGCCTCAAGGGATTCTTTAAACCAGATCTAAAACCTTAAGCCTCCCAAAGTTTAGAATTTCCTAAGTTCTTCTCAAATTACTATCCACAGTTCAAAGTGTTATAAATGGGGAATGAGTCTTTCTTGGAAATTAGTCCACAATAAACATCCGTAATGAGTCATTCATGCCAATAAATCCCAAAATTTTCAAGACGTTCAAACAACTATATCATCATTAAGCATCCTGAGGCTAACCACTAAACCAACAAAATCAGAGAACACTAAACTAAAATAATAGAAAAAATTGCAAGTTCTAAACAGTAACAACAAACAGCCAACACAAAAAGAAACAAAAACAAATAAAAATGAAAACACAAAATCCTAAAAATAGAAAACACCCCCCCAAACTTAGAAGGGGGCAGTGTCCTCACTGCACAAAACACAAAAATAACCCACTATAAACAAGAGATTATATAAATTTTTTTTTTGTATAGAGTGTAAGTAAAAGAAAACTCCCTCAAGTGTGCGTCATTCTCTCCACTTCCAATTTAGTGGGTTGCGCAGTGAGCGTCGCCTTGGTGGCGGTTCAGTGGCTGCTCCTTTACCCTTTTTCTTTCCTCGAGACGATGAAGGGGCTGCTACATCGGGGGCTTCAGCAATTGGTGGCTCACCCTGCTTAGCACCACTAGTGGTGCCATTATCAACTTCGGGGGCTGAATCCTCGGCGGCATCATCAAAGGCCTGGGAACGCTGGAGCAATTGCTCTGGGAAGTCGGGGAAAGTGGCCATAGGCTTAGAAAAGTTTCGCTGAAAAGATTTTTTTAAGGCCATGTCCCTATCCCGAGAATAAACCCAGAACTGGCGAAGCTGCTCTTGTTGCTGCTG
>NW_010364208.1:162015-162246 GCF_000414095.1 Morus notabilis
CATCGTCTTGGTTTGGTATACCAAGAACACCGTTGATGTAGTTGGAGGTAAATGTGATATCAATCTCCCGTACAAAAACCGTATTTTGCCCCTGGTTTTGTAGGTTAGCATAAAATTCTTTTACCAGGGGCACAATAGGGTCAATTGGGTGACAGCAGAAAATCTGCCAACCCTTCGAGATTATCACATCAGAAATAAATCCCGGCTGGCCTAAGGTAGGGCTATCATGCA
>NW_010364208.1:162409-165618 GCF_000414095.1 Morus notabilis
AGGAGAAAGGCCGCTTGGCAAAGCTCTTCTTGCCCATGGTGAAGGTGATTTCAGGAGTGGACGTTTTTCTTGGGCTAGGCGGTGGGAGAGATCAGCGGCGGTTCTGCGCAGAGAATGAGGGGGATAAAAAAAAACTAGGGTAGGGGAAATGAAGAAGGGGGATTTTTTGAAATGAGGGATCGAATGGGATTTGAATTTGGGCAATTTGAATTTAAGCCCAAAACGCCGTCGTTTTAAATGGCTGACATTCTGCTTTAATAACTGCCAAAACGACGCCGTCCTATTTAAACCCCTTGACTTCTCGGTCGCAATGCCATGTGATGCTGCACGATGCTGCAGCAAAATATTGCTCCCATTTTTAGGCCTGCTCTATTCGCCTCTCAATTGCTGCAGCAATCCACAGCAACTTGATTCCTGTGAACTACACAGCCAACTGTGATACTTAACTGCCCTGCCACTGAATAGTAAAGTCAGTGCTTTGCTTGAAACCTCAAAATTAAAATGAGAAATATGATGAAATAAAAGAAATACTCAACTTAAATTAAAAAGAAAGCATCAAGATAAAATGAAATGAAAAAAACTAAACACTTTGGGTTGCCTCCCAATAGCGCTTGTTTTTATGTCTTCAGCCTGACGTCTTCCCCTTTTTAGTCATCGCTCAATGTGACAGAGGTCTTGGAACGTTCCATAGGTCCTCCCCAATAATGCTTGACACGTTGTCCGTTTACCAAGAACTTTCTCCCGGATTTCTCCTCTTGTAACTCCACAGCTCCATGTGGAAAAACCGTGGCTACTGTGAATGGTCCTGACCATCTGGATTTGAGTTTGCCTGGGAATAATTTCAACCTCGAATTATATAGCAGCACCTGTTGTCCTGGTTCAAATTCCCTCGGTTTGATCCTCTTGTCATGCCATCTTTTAGTCTTTTCTTTGTACAACTTTGCGTTCTCATACGAGAACATCCGCATCTCTTCCAACTCATCTAATTGCAGCAACCTTGCTTGCCGAGCAGCTTGTAGATCCATGTTGAGCTTCTTTGTTGCCCAATAAGCCTTGTGCTCCAATTCTAATGGTAAATGGCATGCCTTGCCAAAAACAAGACGGTAGGGGGACATTCCCAAAGGTGTCTTGAAGGCTGTCCGGTAGGCCCATAGTGCATCATCTAATCGCAATGACCAATCCTTTCGGTTTGGGTTCACGACCTTCTCTAAGATTCCCTTGATTTCCCTGTTAGAAATCTCTGCTTGACCGCTTGTCTGGGGGTGATATGCTGTGGCAACCTTATGCTTGACACCGTATTTGGCGAGCACCCCCTCAAATTGTCTGCTCCCAAAATGAGTCCCCTCATCACTTATCATGGCTCATGGAGTCCCAAAACAAGTGAAAATGTTCTTATGCAAGAATTTGATCACCACCTTTGAGTCATTAGTGGGGAATGCCGCTGCCTCAACCCATTTTGATACATAATCAACTGCTACCAATATGTACAAGTTGCCATATGAGGGTGGAAAAGGCCCCATAAAATCAATTCCCCATACATCGAACAACTCAACTTTCAAGATATTAGTCAAGGGTATTTCATGACGTTGTGAGATGTTTCTCACACGTTGACACCAATCACACATCTTGACAAATTCATAAGCATCTTTAAAGAGTGTAGGCCAAAAATAACCGGATTGTAATACCTTGGCAGCAGTTCTTGAACCCCCAAAATGACCTCCATATGGTGAAGCATGGCAATGATGCAAAACACTCAATGTCTCCTCTTGTGGAACACATCGCCTCCAAATTTGGTCCGCACCCTGTTTATACAGAAAAGGCTCCTCCCAATAGTAAGATTTCATATCATGGAAGAATCGCTTCATCTGTTGTCGGCTCATTTCCGGAGGTGCCTTGCCACTTGCCAAAAAATTTGCTAAATCCGCATACGATGGCAGTGAAGCTTGCTGCACTACAAGGAGCTGCTCATCAGGAAATTTCTCCTAAATAGGAATATGTGACTCAGCCCCATTCCCTTGCTCGAGTCTAGAGAGATGGTCTGCCACTTGATTTTCGGTTCCCTTCCTATCTTTGATTTCAAGATCAAATTCCTGAAGTAGCAAGATCCACCGAATCAACCTTGGTTTGACATCTTTCTTTGAGATGAGGTATTTTATGGCTGAGTGGTCTGTATATACCGTCACCTTTGTCCCCACAAGATAAGATCAAAACTTGTCAAAAGCAAATACCACAGCCAATAGTTCTTTTTCTGTAGTGGTATAATTCAATTGGGCATCAGTAAGTGTTCTGCTAGCATAATAAATAGAATGAAATAGCTTCCCTTTTCTCTGGCCGAGCACTGCCCCCACTGCGTGATCACTGGCGTCGCACATCAGCTCAAATGGAAGTGCCCAATCCGGTGCAACAATCACAGGGGTTGTCACAAGTGCTCTCTTCAAATCAGAAAATGCACGCTGACAATCTTCATTAAAGTCGAATGATCTGTTTAGCTCCAAAAGAAGGCATAATGGCTTGGATACTTTAGAGAAATCCTTGATAAATCATCTATAAAAACGAGCATGCCCCAAGAAACTCCGAATTCCCTTGACAGAGCTAGGAGGGGGCAATTTCTCAATGATTTCTATCTTTGCTCTATCCACTTCAATGCCTTTTTGTGAGACTTTGTGGCCCAAAACAATCCCTTCTGTCACCATAAAATGGCATTTTTCCCAGTTTAGGACCAAGTTGGTTTCTTCACACCTTTGAAGCACCTTAGTTAAATTTTTCAAGCAGTCACCAAAAGAATCACCAAAAATTGAGAAATCATCCATAAACACCTCCAAAGTCTTTTCTACCATGTCAGTGAAAATTGCCATCATACATCTCTGGAATGTCACTGGAGCATTGCACAAACCAAATGGCATTCTTCTGAAAGCGAAAGTTCCATATGGACAAGTGAAGGTTGTCTTACCTTGGTCCTCTGGTGCTACAGCAATCTGGTTATAGCCTGAGTATCCGTCCAAGAAACAATAAAATTCCTTCCCAGCGAGTCTATCCAGCATTTGATCAATAAATGGCAGCGGGAAATGATCCTTTCTAGTGGCGGCATTGAGCTTTCTATAATCTATGCACACCCTCCAACCAGTCACGGTTCTAGTGGGTATCAATTCATTGTGTTCATTGGCCACCACTGTCACTCCCCCTTTCTTTGGTACACACTGGACAGGACT
>NW_010364208.1:166879-168281 GCF_000414095.1 Morus notabilis
CTAGGACCTGCTCCTTGATTACTCCAAGAGAAATTGGGATGTTGTTTCCATCCTTAGTTGTGTTGATGGTTGTAAGCATTGTTGCGGTTGTAGTTACTCACATAACAAGCTGAAGCGGGATTCAACGGACATTCCTCAAATAGGTGTCCCTCCCCACAATATACACAGGAGATTGCAAGGGCCTGGACAGAATTCACTCCAGTTGAAGTGTTCATAGTTTTTATCATGTTAGTCAAATTTGACACTTGAGCCGAAAGAGCAGTGATTGCATCCACTTCAAGAACTCCCGGTGTTTTCCTTGTGGGTAGTCTCTCGGTTGGCCATTGATAATGATTCGTGGCCATAAAAAAAACCAAAAGAGCACCATTAGCTGCGGCATCAACCATTACTCTGGTTGGCTCATTGAGACCATTGTAAAAAGTCTCCATTTGAATCCAATGGGGAATACCATGTAATGGACACTTTCTGAGTAGTTCCTTAAACCTTTCCCATGCCGCATAAACTGACTCTCCATCGCCTTGATGAAAAGAGGTAATGTCATTTCTCAACTTGGCGTTCTTTGTCGGAGGGAAATACTTCATAAGAAACTTTTCAGCCATATCACTCCACGTTGCAATGGAATCAGCAGGTAAGCTATTAAACCAAGCTCTAGCACGATCCCTCAAAGAGAAAGGGAAAAGTGTTGGCTTTAAAGTCTCTAGTGGAACCCCCGGTAGCTTGAATATATCGCTAACTTCCATGAATAATCTCAAATGTTGATGAGGATCGTCTGTCACCATACCGCTGAATTGTCCCACGGTCTGTAGCATTTGAAATATGACCGGTTTAAGTTCAAAGTGTGGGGCCTGGATGTTCAGCCGAACAATCACAGGATTTAGTCCATCAAGAATTGGGACTGCAAAATCTCTGATTGCTCGATCACGGTCATCAACCATAAACGGTCTTGGGGCTGGTTCAAGAGCATTAAGCTGCTGCCCCTGATTTAGTAAAATCCCCTGAGCGTCTTCCTCGGCCATTTCTTGTACGTGAGCAAATCCTCGCTGCTCCCTTCTTCTCCTTCTCACAGTCCTTTCAATTTCTGCGTCAAGAAGGAATAACTCAGGTTCTTGCATACAAGTTGTTCCAAAGACCTGCCAAAAATCAGAAACTCTGATCAAAATGAACAAAAATACTTGAATAGTAAATTACTTTAACAATAAGATTCAAATAAGACAGTCCCCGGCAACGGCGCCAAAAACTTGTTGCCTAAAATTGTGAATCTAGAATCTCGCAAGTGCACGAGTCAACAAGTAGTAAAATGATGAATAACCAAGTATCATCCTACATGGATTGAGTGTTTTTGAAATCAAATTGCTAAGTTAATTCTATTCAAGTTTTTAAACAAAGACTAAAAGTGATTTTT